>NW_012105575.1:1879923-1882750 GCF_000951045.1 Mandrillus leucophaeus
ACAGTTATGGCTGTGTAAATGGAGGTGCATCCCAGGACCTTATGGTAAGTTGCCTTGAGTGTAGAATCAAAGGGCTAATAATGTCATTCAGCATAGTTCATCAGGTGATTGGTGAGAATAACAAGATGAGGAAGTTATTGGAATTTTCAGTAGAAAATATCATTCTCTATTCATATAACATTTGCTTTTATGTATTTTTTTATTTAGGCCTGGACTTCTCAACATCAGTGAACCTGCCACGCAGCCATGGCTGGCAGACACGTGGCCTAATACTGGCAACAATCACAATGACTGCTCCATCAACTGCTGCACGGCAGGCAATGGAAACAGCGACAGCAACCTGACTACCTACAGTCGCCCAGGTTAGGGACGCAGAGAGAGCGTGATCTGTATAAGCTTTTTAAGGAACCAGCCAGAAGATGTTTTCTTTCCCTCTCCCTGCATGGGAAGATAAAATTTGACCAATATTTTATCCAGTGCTGACTATCGTTTAGCAAAATAGCCTGATTTAAGTATTTTCTCCATCCCTTAACCTCCATACTTTGCTAAAGTCCACCAAAAATATTTTGCCCAGATAATTGGGAAGATAAATTATACAATCGATAGCAAATAAGGAAAAATAAAATCATGGGGAAGTATGTATGTATGTATTTGTTTATTGGAGACAGAATCTCACTCTGATACCCAGGCTGGCGGGTAGTGGCATCCGCTTCCTGAGTTCCAGTGATTCTCATGCCTCAGCCTTCCGAGTAGCTGGGACTACAGACATGCACCATCAGGCTCAGCTAATTTTTATGTATATATATTTGTAAGTAGAGATGGGGTTTTGCCATGTTGCCCAGGCTGGTCTCAAACTCCTGGCCTCACACGATCCATTCACCTCAGCTTCCCAAAGTTTTGGATGGGAATACAGGCGTGAGCCACCGTGCCCAGCCGTAAAAGTATTTAAAAAACAATTTTTTTTTTTTTGACGAGTCTCACTCTGTAGCCCAGGCTAGAGTGCAGATGCGCAATCTCAGCTCACTGCAACCTCCGCCTCCTGGGTTCAAGTGATTCTCCTGCCTCAGCCTCCCAAGTAACTGGGATTACAGTCACACAGCACGACACCCAGCTAATTTTTATAATTTTAGTAGAGATAGGGTTTTACCATGTTGGCCAGGCTGGTCACAAGTATTTATGTTGATAAGAATGTATGTGATTACGTTTTATTTTACCCTTTTTGTTTGTTTGTTTGTTTGTTGTTTTTTGAGATAGGATCTCACTCTCTCACCCAGGCTGGAGTACGGTGGCATTAACACAGCTCACTGCAACCTCAGCCTCCTGGGCTTAACTAATCCTCTCACCTCAGCCTCCCAAGTAGCTGAGACCACAGGCGGGCACCACCATGCCTTGCAAATCTAAAAAAATTTTTTGTAGAGATGCAGGTCTTGCTATGTTGCTCAGGCTGGTCTCAAATTCCTGCACGCAGGCAACCCTCCTGCCTCAGCCTCCCAAAGTGTTAGGGTTATAGGGGTGAGCTACTGTGCCTGCTATATAATTTTTAATTGTAATTAAATATCTTTAATCATATTTAATCATTTTTGAGATTTTGGGAATAACATAGATCAAAAGGTAAATAAATTCATAGTTATAATGAACCAAATTCTTTAATAGCAAAAACAATAATAATAATAATATACAACAGTAATACAAAAAATTAAATAAAAGTTAACTGGAATTTTAAATCAGATTTTATAGTATATTAGCAAATCCTGAGGACATGAGAGAGATATATATGTATATATTGTGTGTGTATATATACATACATACACACACATAGATATATATGTATTATGTGTATATATACACACACACACTTATATACATATATATATTTTGCAGGTGTGTATGCATACATTTATTTTCTATTGTTTGTTTTCTGGGTCAGATGTATATGTGACTAAAATTTCATGCCAAAACATAATAGGAAAAAATTGGATGTACATTATGCAAGATGTAAAGGAATAAAAATTACCAAAGATTTCTTACCCCCCCCCAAAAAAAAAACAATATTCGCAGTATAGGAAATAGTAAAATAATTGTAAGTAATCTCTATGATGATAGAAGTAAAATAACCTATGGAATTAAGGAAAGGCGAGGGAGAAGTTGGAGTTAAGTAAAGATGTTAAGCACGATAAAGAACCAATCATAGAGCAATCTGCATGTCTGCCCTTAAAATGAATCCTGAGTCTCCACTGGCTGTGGACGTGACATAGCCGCGTGACCGAGTCTCTGCCCTCCAGCGGTCCGTATGCTGAGTGTCTGGACAGATAGATACGCATGTAATCATAAGTAAAAGAAAAACTGGGTTGAGACCCATAGAAGAGAAAAAATGGCAATACCCATTTAAATTAATAGGTAGAGCTGTGTTGTCCAATATGGTAGCCATTGGCAACAGATGGCTGTTTACATTTAATTAAATAAAACACAGTCTAAAACTCAGTCCCTCTTTTGCACTAGCTACATTTCTAGTGCTCAGGAGCCACATGTGACTAGTAGCTGCTGTCTCGGACAAAGCAGAGTAGACCATGTCCAATATCTCCAAGGTTCTGTTGGATAACACACATATAGATAGGTTGGCGAAACAAAATGAGAATGCAAAAACCATGTGATCTTTATAGTATTTCTTAACCACTGTTAAACAAAACTAGAAATTAGAAATAGAAATCGCAAAGGCCAGATCAATCAAATATTTCTGCTCCCTGATGGTTCATGGTTGAAATGCAGAATAGTTGAATTCAGTAGGATAGAGAAGTTAACCCATTTTTCTTAAGATTATATTCACATT
>NW_012105575.1:1883950-1892965 GCF_000951045.1 Mandrillus leucophaeus
TCTGCAAATTCTGTGTACCCTCTTTTATTTTTTCAATTATTAATTTTCTTTGGAAAGCACATGTGGATATTTGGCCCTTTTTTTCATCTTATTTAAGCCCACTTATACTTTACGTAACGATTTTCTTATGACTCACAAAGCTACGTAGAAAGAAATTTAAAAGGAATAACCATGCAGAATGATTTTTTCCTTTTCCTCTCCATTGCACATAGCTGATTGTATAGCAAATTATAACAACCAACTGGATAACAAACAAACAAATCTGATGCTCCCTGAGTCAACTGTTTATGGTGATGTGGACCTTAGTAACAAAATCAATGAGATGAAAACCTTCAATAGCCCAAATCTGAAGGATGGGCGTTTTGTCAATCCATCAGGGCAGCCTACTCCTTACGCCACCACTCAGCTCATCCAGTCAAACCTCAGCAACAACATGAACAACGGCAGCGGGGACTCTGGCGAGAAGCACTGGAAACCACTGGGACAGCAGAAACAAGAAGTGGCACCAGTTCAGTACAACATCATGGAGCAAAACAAGCTGAACAAAGGTGAAGAGGCTTGCACGTATTCCCATCTGTCTCTGTATGATACTCTCAGCACCTCGACTAGATGTCGAAACTTGTCTGCGACTAGCAAGTAAAATCTTTTCTTCTGTGGCTGAGATTTTCTTATTTCTTTGGTTTCAAAATTTCCAGTGTCAAAGAGTTAATTAGCACAACAATAACCTTGGAAAATTTATTTTATAATGATATATAAGTATTTTCAAATGGTTTTGAGATTAATTTAAATTTAATAGCAGGTGAGGGATTGGGACGGACAATCTTTTATTCATGAGGCAGATGTACAACTGTCACCTCACATTTTCAATAAATAGACTATCCCATTCTTTCCACTAGAGGATGGAGGATAATTGCTTCTATGTGGTCATATAAACTAGTGGCATTTTTATATCAACCTGATATAAAATAATTAAATTAAACTTGAACTAGAGAAGTGGTTCCATTTGTTGTGTGTCTCCCACCTCATGTGCTTATTAAGACTGCTACAATGTATAATTTTGGAACCTAAATTTCCTTGGTTGACCTGATTGAAGTCTGTCCGTATAGAACCTAAAATAAATTGAGTTTAGTATTAACTTGAAGTCACAGAATGGCATTCTGTGGCCTGAAGGAAATGTTTCTGTATTGCAATGTGCTTGAGTTGGAAAAGGTAGGTGTTTGATTTCTTTGTAGTCCTTTAGGCTACTGCTTTAATAACATGATTTGCAAAGTTATACCTCTAGGAAAACCAGGACAGGATTGCTCTAATGTGAATAGATGGGGGCAGTGCAACCCCTCTAGTCCAGGTAAAGAATACATTTTCTGGTAGATAATTGGAGATATAGACTTATTTTCTTTAGGGTTGAGTTGGTAACATTTTCTTCGAAAATACAATTTATCGCAGTTGAAGATAACAAAAATGTAACTTAAAAATTTCAGTTAAGTTAATATTATGTTTTAACTTGAGAATGAAGTCAGCTAGCCTTTTCTCAAATTTAAGAAAGTACTTGATTGGTAGAATAACCCAATTTAATAAATCTTGATCGAGACTCTTGCATAAGTTCATGACAAAGACTGATGAAGATGAATAGGACACTTTCTGTAATGATGGAATTTGCAGTGGTGATTCAAACTATTGTCACGTTATTCCTTCATAGTGTATGGTTTTACTGTGGACTTCAGAAATCCCTGAGAGCCTCCATACAAATATTTCAGAACTCTGATTTATTGTTTATACTGCTTGTAAGCAGATTTTGGTATGTCAGACTATAATAAAGAACCTGGAGTGCAACTAGATGACAGATTATTACTGACTACATTCCAGTGGCGAGCTTATCATTTGGATTTTCACCTTTGCCTAAGTAAGCAGAAGCATTTCTGGGGCAAATTAAGATTTTTTTTTTTTTATTATTATGGATATATATTTTTTATTAGATATAACCTTGCTGACAAGTTTCAGTTTTATTTTTATGTTACTGTGATTTATTTTTTATGATTTGCAGACATATTTTTGTGATTTCTTATTAAAATCATATTGTATTATTAAAGTTATGTATAGTTTATGTATATTTGGAGCGTTAGCCTTTTTATATCCTGACAATCTGAATACAACAATAAAAGAGAAAAAAGGCAAATAAATGGTCCAATTTGTTTCTTTAGTTACCAGAAATATAGATAAAGCAGAGATGTGAAATTGCTCACAAAGCGAAAATAATTTTTTTTTCATCTGACATGTCTAGATTATCGAGCAAATGACACAATTCCTCCAACTATCCCATACAACCAATCATACGACCAGAACACAGGAGGATCCTACAACAGCTCAGACCGGGGCAGTAGTACATCTGGTAAGTAAGGTGAACCAAAGAACCTCTCCTTTAAAAAGCTGGTACTTTCCAAGATTTCAAATTGAGTGCTAATGGACTGACGTATGTAGGTGACACGTCTAAATCACTTTATGTAATTTGAGTCTCAGGCATGGTCTTGTCTCTGCAATTTGAGGGACTTTCCACTCACTAAATCATTTTATGTTCTATTTGGCAACAAAGACTGAGTGTCCTATTTTCTTTCTTGTTAATGAGCTTTAGCAAAGCCAGAAGAAACGCGTCTGCCTAATCTTTAAAGGCAGTGGGGACTTCTTTTTCCCCCTTGGCCAAAATGTAACTAAAAATGTTGCACATAGAGTTAACCTGCTAAATATGTTGCCATTTGAAACGAGCCTGTAAAAGCACATAATGTTTGAGGACGCCTCAGCAGAATCAAAAGCGTAAGAGGCAATAACACGAGATTCAGGTCCAAGAGGAACCTGTCTCAGTTTATCATCTCTCTACGATCCCTCAGTTCTTGCTCTGAAGCCTCGGAAAGCAACCTCCCAACCTCAGTCTGTAAGTGCCTCCCCAAGCCCCACTGAGGCTTCTTCCCTGTGGTCTTCATGCTGTTGCAGCTGTTTACCAGCTGTTTTCCTGATAGAGGCTGCAGATGGGAGCTTGCTGGGTGCTTAAGTCCTGTTTTTCTAATTAAAGGCAGCTCGTTATTAGAACTAACATGTGGCACGTCACACCACAATGAGAACAAGACCGATTGATCTTCACTCTAGCAATGTTTCTCCAGGAGAGCGTGGAAATGCCACTTCCCAGCAACTGGATTCAAGTTGTTCTTAGGGGCTTTTAGCCAAGAATCTCCACCCCTCTTCTGTAATGAATACGGCATTTGCGTTTTATAGTTTTCCCTTAACTAACACACTGGTTTGGCATTTTCTGGCCTGTGTTTCTGTTGGATTTAAGGGAACTTAGAAATGGCCCTTTACCTTTTAGATTTACTCTGATTCTATTATATGTGGTTTGTTTTAACAATTGACATCTTATTAAATGACTTCTTTTTTGAAACTAAGTCAATCCTGAATTAAGAGAAATATTTCAAGGATCTACTTTTAAGAAAATCATATGAAATATTTTGATATTTGATTATCTTATGCCATTTCATCTTTGAATTTTTAGTCACTCAGAGAAAACCGTATCTTAATGGGAAAATAAACAATGATTCTAGTTGTGAATGTTTAATTGACCTTCGGTATCCCTCAGCTTAGATACCTAGGTCTGGATGTTCTACTATTTGATATTCTGTGAATATATGGTAAAAAGATGTAAAGATGGTAAAAAGCAAGTAAATAGGGTATAGGAGACATCTGTGCCAGGCCTCTCCGGACTGGTGGAGTTGCTACAGGAGATGTATATCAGGAAATCCAGCGGAAGGCGCGGGTTAATGTCTATTCTAGAACACACGCACAGTCACCCCAGTGCTGGACACCTGAGTGGTGGGTGAGAGAACAGAGACACATACACGTAGTACTGATAATCGTAGTTCATTAATAACAGCCTGTCCCTAGCGCACGCTTGCTGCAGTAACATACTAGTACAAGAACATCTGGCTTAACAAACACTGCCATTTGACTGAAAATTCCCAGGTGACAAAAATACCAAGGTTCATTGAATATGGTCAGACCTGACTCATGTATTACGTGACTTGGAGAAGGATTGGATAGGGTTAAAAAAATAAGACCAAGATAATTCACTGATATAAAGGGACATTATGAGAAAAATAATTGTAGACTCATCGTCTGTAATTCACATATGAATCTAAAATGTAACATATTGGAAAGGGGGATATTTTATCCCAAAATACTTGTTGATCTAAAATTTTCGTTAAAATAAATGCTTTCAAATATATAGCCTCCTGTGTTTAAAAAAAATAATGCCGAATCTAAAATGAGAACACTGGAACACTTGAATAATTGGGCTATGTCAAACTACTAAGAATGTTCAAGCAACATCATTTTACCATAAGCCATCATTGTATAGAAACAGTGGCTGAAAACACTTCTGTCCCTTCTAAAAATCATTTTTCTGCTTCTTTTGTCATTAGTTCAATCAGTCATTCCAGCTATTATTTCATCTGTACTTGCCTTTCTGAAGGAAACTAGTAATTTCATTGTGCCTAAAACATTTCAATGGACAAGTACAAATTATATATATTCAGTGATTTAATGCAACAGTGGAACTCTAATAGATCGTATCTGTATCATATTGTATTTTAGGTTCCAGCAATTAAATAATAGAAAGGCACTCCAGAAAATATGTCTACAGCTCATTTGTTTGAGATGATAATCCATAATGCAATTAATTGCTGTAAGAAGATCACTATTAATGATATGACTTGAAACGTTCATTCATGGTTTTATTGCTTTTTTGCTATTTATTTTGCAGTTATTCATTGCAGTACCTTGCATTTTCTCTGGTACAAAGTTCTGTTTAAAATTAATGAAAAAGCGTGTTTATCTCTGCATACATAAATGAATTATAAAATCATATTTATAAAAAATGATTAATTTGTGACTAATAGAAAACATTTAAAGGCCAGAGATCAATGGCTTGTATTTTATTTCCTTTCTAGGGAGTCAGGGGCACAAGAAAGGGGCAAGAACACCCAAGGTACCAAAACAGGGTGGCATGAACTGGGCAGACCTGCTTCCTCCTCCCCCAGCACATCCTCCTCCACACAGCAGTAGCGAAGAGTACAACATTTCCGTGGATGACAGGTAAGAGGAGTGTCCAAACAGATGTAAACGGCGTAATATGATTGTTTCCGCCCATTTTAAGCAATTATTAAACTAGGTGGTCAAGAGAAGACGGATTCCTAAGGTCCACAAACAGTTGGCTTTAAATAAAACAGTGCTGGTCAGCAGGAAGTAAAAATTCTCCTTGCTGCTTCCAAAAAAGGAATTTGTGCTTCAAAAGATTCTTTTGGAACCTAGAATAGAATAGAAAAATGAATACATAGTAGCTCATGTGTATATCCTGTGTGTGTATACATAATTTAACATATGGATATATGATTTTGTGATTTTTGAATATTAGAACTTCTGTGACATGTCTTGAAATTTTTGTAAGACAGTCGTGTGGATTGATACCACAGCGATGGTATCCTGAAGGCTATTTGTTCTTAGATATTATCACCTTATGCTGAGAACTCTTTGTAGAAATGTGAACTTTGCTGAATTGTTTCTCCCAAAGACTTAACAAGTATAGTAGTCCACGTGACAGCAATTACGAAGTTAGTGTACCTCTTTCTCACTCCAGAATCTGTAGAACTGGACATGGTACCACCAGGCAAAACAAAACAGCTGCTTCTTTAAACCAAAGGAGGAAAACTCCTTTAAGGTGGAGAATTAGCGAATACATCATAAAATATACCTGAAAATACAGTCTTTTCGGTGACTGCTGTAAAGACATCATTCCTTCATTCTGCACACACAGAAAAGTGTGTTACTGTGCCCAGAAACAAAGTCTCTGTGTTTCAATTTTCTAATAATCTTTTTATAAAATGCATTTTTAAGTAAAATTCTTATATAAAAATATTAACAGGGAGCTCTCATTAGCCACAATATTTATACATTTTAAAATTCTTGTGAACAGTGAGTTAACAAATGTTGAACCATTGGTCCTAGGGGAAATACAGGGCTAGGTTCCTTCTAACCTCTAACCACAACATATTTGTCAGCTGACCAATACATAACCTTGTTTTATGTATTTTTTAAAGATGCTTATTTAATATATATTGTTCATTTATTAACATGGAACCCAGTAAGTCATTCCTCAGCAAAGCTTATTTCATAGATTTTTTTTTTAAAGCACATTACAGCCTTCTAAGGCTTAGACTCACTAAGAGCGCTTCATTAAGCACTTCTTTTGAGGGCCGTTTTAAGAGGGAAATCACTAATATAAAGCTTAAAACATTTTGACAAACATGGCAGTAAGTAAACCACGGAAAGGACGCTTGTTTACTGTGTGAGAACTGACACAAGAAAGCAAAGTGTATCCTTGTTTTACCTCAGCTGGGAACACGCACATCAGGCACTCAAATTTTTGGCCTCTTTGTGAGTCTGTGGGAATGACCATGAAAATGCCATAGATACCAATTTGGGGGTTTACAAAAAAATTACACCGAATCAGTGAATTTGCAGATACAGAATCTGCAAGTAATGAAAACAAAACTGTATGTTTGGTTTGGTTTGGTTGGTTTGGTTTGGTTTGGTTGGTTTTGTTTTGTTTTTAGAAACAGGTACTTACCCCAGAGCTCAAGCGATCCTCCCATCTCAGCCTCTTAAGTAGCTGGGACTACAGGCTTGTGCCACAGTGCCCAGCTAATTTTATTTTTATTTTTTTGTAGAGATGGTATCTCACTGTGTTGCGCAGACTGTCGAACTCCTGATCTCAAGCAATCGTCCCCACCCCAGCCTCCCAAAGTGCTGGGATTGCAGGCAGGCATGAGCAATTCCACTTGACCTGAATGCATTTTTAAAAATGCATTTCCCAAGCTGTTTTAACAACATTCATTGCTGCTTTGGTTCACAAAAATAAGAGGACTAAAATGAAATAAGTAAATATAGGTTAAAAAAAAAGAAGAAGAAAAAAGAAAAAAGCTATATTGGAGCTGCAACTGTGCCCCAAGGAGAAAGACTGATTCTAATGGAGAAGAATGAAGGTTTCGTGATTGGCTACATTTGTTCTTGATCTGGACAAATGAGAAGGTTCTCAGTTAAGAAAAAGGGGTTTTATGGACATGGGACCACACAGATGTGGACTCCTGGAAAACTAACATGAAACACATGCTGGGAATGAGAGGATGCTGGGACAGCAGATGTAAGCCAGATTATACAGATACTCCAGTGTCTTGCTTAGTCATTTATTTTATTCTTTAAACAATTAGAGAGTCATTTCTTATTTTGAGGAGCACGTGAATAACCTGCATATGATGCATATTAATGTAATTTTGGAAGTAATGGAGTGACTGGAGGCTAGGAGACCAATTAAAAGATTGTTGCAGTAGCACGTACAAGAAATAAAAGTAAGAGAATAGACTGTAGAGAGTTTTTATTGATAGAAATGAATTGGGGAGTGGTTTGAGGGAGAAGAAAGAAGTCAAAGATGACTAACACATTTCTAGTCTGGATGAGTAGGCAAGTTGCTCAGCTGTTTGCTAATAAAGGAAGCAAAAGAAAGAGGCAAAAAGGGAGACAGTGAGATTAGGAAAGTAAAGAAAGATGCAAAGAAACATTATTTGAGCATCAACTTCCCGGAATTCAGGTAAACAAGGTGGATGGTAGAGAATGAACAAGAGAAATGGGTAACAGAACCAGTTTATATAGTGTTGTACATCATTGCCCTTATAATCCATAAACATACGCCCTGGGATAAGAGAAGAGAGAAAGGCATGATTGTTCCCCAGATGCATCGTGCTTCCCACCCAGCTCCAGCGGAGGAGTACCGGGGCATTTTATTGTTGAATGTGTATTTTTCGCTCACCATCCTAAATGCAAGCCAACAACTTCATTTTGTGTTCAACTGAAGAAATAGTGATCTACTATAATTTGAGACAAAAAAAAATGGGTAGTATTGGACTAAATAGGTTGACCTCCAGTATATCTTTCTCTGAAAGGATTTTTAAGAGTAATTTTTCTTGGCTGGGCACAGTGGCTCATGCCTGTAATCCCAGCACTTTGGGAGGCTGAGGCAGGTGGATCACTTGAAGTCAGGAGTTCGAGACCAGCCTGGCCAACATGGAGAAACCCCGTCTCTATTAAAAATACAAAAATTAACTGGGTGTGGTGATGCACACCTATAATCCCAGCTACTCTGGAGGCTGAGCCAAAAGAATTATTTGAACCTGGGAGGCGGAGGTTGCTTTGAGCCGAGATTGCACCATTGCACTCCAGCCTGGGCAACAAGAGCGAAAATCCATCTCAAAAAAAGAAAACAAGGGTAATTTTTCTCTAAATGTAGCAACTCGTCTTCAGGTCCTCTGTAATACCATCTTTGAGTCTTTTAGAGAACATATTGGAGGGACAAAATATACCAAAAAATTGGGGTTGTACTAAATTAAGCCATGTTAAGTGGATTTTTTTATTGTATGACTTCTAAGACCCTATAATATGCTAATGTAAATTACAATCTCTTAGAGAAAAATAGTTTATGCAGTAATTCACAAACCTTGTGAGGTAAAATCTTTTTCAACAATAGCTCCTTAGTATGAAAATTGAAAAACAATTTAAAGGTGACATTTCATTACTATCCAAATAGTTGATTTGAATAACCTGCAGTAAGTCTACACATCCTTATCATTTATTTTAGCTATGACCAAGAAATGCCATGTCCGGTGCCACCAGCAAGGATGTATTTGCAACAAGATGAATTAGAAGAAGAGGAAGATGAACGAGGCCCCACTCCGCCTGTTCGGGGAGCAGCGTCTTCTCCAGCTGCCGTGTCCTACAGCCATCAGTCCACTGCCACCCTGACTCCCTCCCCACAGGAAGAACTGCAGCCCATGTTACAGGATTGTCCAGAGGAGACTGGCCACATGCAGCACCCACCCGACAGAAGGTACGTTGTCACTAGCCTTCTTTGCTGACAAATCAGATAAT
>NW_012105575.1:1893015-2034143 GCF_000951045.1 Mandrillus leucophaeus
TGGAGTGACTGGAGGCTAGGAGACCAATTAAAAGATTGTTGCAGTAGCACGTACAAGAAATAAAAGTAAGAGAATAGACTGTAGAGAGTTTTTATTGATAGAATAGAAATGAATTGGGGAGTGGTTTGAGGGAGAAGAAAGAAGTCAAAGATGACTAACACATTTCTAGTCTGGATGAGTAGGCAAGTTGCTCAGCTGTTTGCTAATAAAGGAAGCAAAAGAAAGAGGCAAAAAGGGAGACAGTGAGATTAGGAAAGTAAAGAAAGATGCAAAGAAACATTATTTGAGCATCAACTTCCCGGAATTCAGGTAAACAAGGTGGATGGTAGAGAATGAACAAGAGAAATGGGTAACAGAACCAGTTTATATAGTGTTGTACATCATTGCCCTTATAATCCATAAACATACGCCCTGGGATAAGAGAAGAGAGAAAGGCATGATTGTTCCCCAGATGCATCGTGCTTCCCACCCAGCTCCAGCGGAGGAGTACCGGGGCATTTTATTGTTGAATGTGTATTTTTCGCTCACCATCCTAAATGCAAGCCAACAACTTCATTTTGTGTTCAACTGAAGAAATAGTGATCTACTATAATTTGAGACAAAAAAAAATGGGTAGTATTGGACTAAATAGGTTGACCTCCAGTATATCTTTCTCTGAAAGGATTTTTAAGAGTAATTTTTCTTGGCTGGGCACAGTGGCTCATGCCTGTAATCCCAGCACTTTGGGAGGCTGAGGCAGGTGGATCACTTGAAGTCAGGAGTTCGAGACCAGCCTGGCCAACATGGAGAAACCCCGTCTCTATTAAAAATACAAAAATTAACTGGGTGTGGTGATGCACACCTATAATCCCAGCTACTCTGGAGGCTGAGCCAAAAGAATTATTTGAACCTGGGAGGCGGAGGTTGCTTTGAGCCGAGATTGCACCATTGCACTCCAGCCTGGGCAACAAGAGCGAAAATCCATCTCAAAAAAAGAAAACAAGGGTAATTTTTCTCTAAATGTAGCAACTCGTCTTCAGGTCCTCTGTAATACCATCTTTGAGTCTTTTAGAGAACATATTGGAGGGACAAAATATACCAAAAAATTGGGGTTGTACTAAATTAAGCCATGTTAAGTGGATTTTTTTATTGTATGACTTCTAAGACCCTATAATATGCTAATGTAAATTACAATCTCTTAGAGAAAAATAGTTTATGCAGTAATTCACAAACCTTGTGAGGTAAAATCTTTTTCAACAATAGCTCCTTAGTATGAAAATTGAAAAACAATTTAAAGGTGACATTTCATTACTATCCAAATAGTTGATTTGAATAACCTGCAGTAAGTCTACACATCCTTATCATTTATTTTAGCTATGACCAAGAAATGCCATGTCCGGTGCCACCAGCAAGGATGTATTTGCAACAAGATGAATTAGAAGAAGAGGAAGATGAACGAGGCCCCACTCCGCCTGTTCGGGGAGCAGCGTCTTCTCCAGCTGCCGTGTCCTACAGCCATCAGTCCACTGCCACCCTGACTCCCTCCCCACAGGAAGAACTGCAGCCCATGTTACAGGATTGTCCAGAGGAGACTGGCCACATGCAGCACCCACCCGACAGAAGGTACGTTGTCACTAGCCTTCTTTGCTGACAAATCAGATAATGTCTACTCCTCAGTAGAAGTTATTGAATGCCATCCCATGAAGTAATTTCCTTGTCTCAGAAGCCTTTCCTTGCAGTATCATCCCACGGTAAACCTAGGTGATTAACATATCAAGTCATATTGTTGACCATTGCATTAGATTAATTGATCCTAGTGAACTTGCAACCATAAAATAATATGTATTAATACCCACTTATAAAAATTGCATTCATAACCACATGGAGATCATGAATATGGTTTGCTAATTCTGTAACACGCTATTGCCAGTGGGTGTTTTTGTACTTTAGTTTTCCTTTAGCATCAGTAAGTCACTTCTTTGGTCAGCAGAAAATAGATTTTCTCTTTCTTTTAAAATTAAGTTTACATAATAATGTGTTCCCTCATAACTGTAGTGTCACAGAAGAATGAGTTTGGCATATTCTTTTTGTGTTGACTTCAGATACCTTTATTTTGGTTTAGATATGAGTTTGGAGCTTTTTAGTCAGATTATTTTTTGTGTGTGTGTGTGTGTGCGTGTGTGTGTGTGCGCGTGTGTGTGTGTGCATGTGTGTGTGTGCGTATGTGTGTGTGCTTAAACTCTTTTAAACCTATGTATTGAGCATCCCCAACCAATACATTTTTGTGATATACAATAGCTTCACTTGTCATTTCTACCACATAAAAGCTGTTACTGCGTCATTTTAGCTTTTCTCTCATTGTTGATGATTGTATTTATACTGTTTTTTTGCCCTTGACACATTATATATATATATTATTTTCTGTATTCCTAATATCATTTGAAATTAAGTATATTATTTGCCTCAGAAGAGGCTCCTTTGATATTCTCAAATGAGTAAGAAACTCTGATTTTTGTGGCTTGAATTTTGCTCTGCAGATTAAAACAGAATTTGGCAATGTTTATCAGCTCTTCTGTTGTTAAGAGATTATTACCAGATTCAAATTACATACACTGTAAAAACAAGAAAGTAGTGAAGCTTTCTTCTATCTGGCAGTGAGGAAGTTGGATTGTCAGACATTTTAAAGGAATATTATTAACCCATGAAATGATATGAAAATTGAGAGCAAATAAGGCACCATTTTCCCATATTAAAGTCACAGACCATCTGTGCTACTCTTAGCCAATGAGAGACTAAAAGAGACCATTTAGCTCTGAAATACCTAAGAATTCTTTTATTTTGTTGCCTTGTGTTACCTGTTTCCCTCACCATTCCTGTCTCTATTCTCAGGGTACCCAATTATTTTCTTTCTGGCCAGCTCTTCTTTTGTATTCCTTATGTCCTCCTTTCCACAGAAACAGAAATCAGTTTTCCTTCATCTGTCTGGAATGTCCAGCCTCTTCCTCTTCATTCAATTCTCCTTCTCTTCATGGTTAACTCAACTCCCTCCATGCCTTCGTCGTCCTTGGCCTCCCTTCTGGCTCCATGCTCCGCCCCCGCTTCATTTTAACTCCTTCTGCCTTCCGGATTCACATTCGCACCTCAGCCCACTGCGTTCTGGCTTAGAGTGTTTTGCTTCGATCGGTCCATTGAAAGTAACCTCCTAATAGTCAAATCTGAAGGCCTCTCAGTTATCATACCTATGCTTTCTGCCAGGATGGCCATTTTATAAATTGCTGTGAGAATCAATGGATAATGTGTGTAAAGCATCTGAAGCAGGGTAAGTATTCAAAAATATTAGCGCCCTACAGCCCTCACCTTTACGCTATCATCCCATAGCTTGGTTCAACTCTTACATTCTGGTGGTTGTCAAATTTCTTTACCCAGCCTAATTCCTTTTCCTGAATGCCACAGTATTTCCACTTGAACTTCACCCTGTGTCCAAATCCAAATTCTTTGTCTTTGCACTTGACTCTGCAAACTTGTCTTTTCTTTTACGTTGATGGCTGTCTTGTTTAGAATTTTCAACCATTATTTATTTGACCAATGTTTTAAAATAAAATGACTGAGGGAATAGGCAAAAAGCATAAACGGTACCTTTGTCATTTTGAAATCAGCTTAGTTATCCTACTATTTAGTTTTTTCCTAGCATTCTACAAATGAAGTTATTCATGAAGTCACTTCAATCCAAAATGGCCCTTGATTTTGCTCTTTAGTTTCCATTCCTACATTTGCTAGGGCAGGCCCTCCATCCCTGTCCCATGAAATCTGCCTTATCCTTAAACCGATCTCCACTTTTCGTCTCTCTGTTTTTCTATTCATTCTCACAATATTTTTATTTGCACACAAGAAATCTGGTAATGTTCCCCCATTCAGAGTCAAGTATAGTGTTTAACCCAATATTTAAAGGTTTTCACCATCCTTTTCCTTTTATTTACTTTCCCCCCAATTTCATTACATACACTTTTTTTCTAATTAGTCTGTTTTAAAGTTCCTAAATTTGCCTGAAACTCATCAACATCCAGATCTGCTACATCCTCTTTCCTGATTGCATGGTAAGCACCCCTCATCTTTCAAAGCCCTGTTCAAATGACACGTCCTCTGTCTGCCTGGCAAAAGTCAACCCCTCTTTTCTGTACTCTTCATAAGTCTATTCCCATCCCTGTTACCACACTAACCAGTTTTCATGTTGCATTAGTATTTGCTGTTTGTATCTCTGTTTTCCCTTTTACATTAAAAGTTCTTTGAAGGCAGAACTCATTCATGTCATTGAGTTCTGCAGAGCTTTCTTCGGTAAAGTATTTGATGAATGGAATCGGATACTGTGGAAGAATTGGAGTTGACCTACTGTCTATCGTTTTAGGCTAATGGATGCTTGTAGAACTTGAGGCAGATACATGTAATTGGATAATACATGAACTATCTGCACTTATAATCATTTGACTATTTTCAGCCTTTCTCAAAGGTATGATTTTCAATCTGTAAGGGTATTATGGATTTTATTTCCAGGGTCATTGCTGGAAATAACACTGGGCACTAATAAAAAGTAAGTTAAAGCCCATTTTAAAAAGTGCTTTAAGTGCTTTTTTATGATTAATGTATATTCTATATGTTTACTATAGAAATTTTTGAAAATACATATAAACAAAATGAAAATATAAAAGTGCCAGTGATCTATGTAATCAGAAAATCACTGTGAAGACCTCAGTGAAGATCCTTTCAATCTTTCATCTGTACTTGTACTCACATTGCTTGGATTTATGATATGCCAATATTATTTCATAAACTACTCTTTTCACTGAACAGCGTTTTTGCATGTTGTTAGCTTTTTGTTTAGACACTTGTGTAAAGTATGTAACTCTATTTAACCAGTTTCTTAATATTGGCCATTTTAATTGTATATGCCTTTTTGATACTATATACAATGTTGTGATTTCCATCTTAAGTATTTGAATGAAGTCTCCTCTTGATCCCTTGATCTTTTCTAATGCCTGCCCCATCAGTAGATGACTTCTGATTCTTATCATCCTGCCATTTCCCTAATGGTACACTCATAGATATAGATAGCTATTTCTCTACAAATCTCTTTCTGGAGCTTCAGACCCATATATCCAACTACTTGTTCCTGTAGATTTTTACTGCCTAAATATCATTCTGAGTGATACACATATCTCCAGCCATAAATGCACTTTCCGAGTTACGACAGCCATTTTCTCTCACCTGCATTACAGTAATGTTCTGCTAAGTGGTCTTGTTGCTTCAGCCGTGCCCCTCCTTCAGTCTCATTCCTTGCTGCAGACTATGCAGAGGCATTTTCCTAAATTGCAACACTGATCAAGTCTCTCCATTGCTTAAGATCTCTCAATGGCTTCCCATTTTTCTTAAGATAAAGGCAAGGTTCCTTAATGTAGCAATCAAAGCCCTTTGTGATCTGACCCCTGTGTGCCCTACCGTCCTTACCCATTGCCGCTCCTCGCACAGTATCTGTGATGTCTTCACTCTAAGTTTCTTCTCATTCCCGGAATAAGCACAATTCTCACTCACCTCAATATCTTTGGACATGCTCTCCCATCTTCCTGGAACACCATTTTCTCCTCTCCTTTTGGAGCGAACACCTATGTATCCTTTAGATCCAAGATTAAATGGCAGATCCTCCTCAGTAAATCTTTCCCTGATGTCCCAACTTTGGGATAGGAGCCATATTTATGTGTTCCCACAACACTCTGTATATCCTCTGTCAGTGCATATTTAATTATTTGTCTCCTCCACTAGACTAAAGTCCCTTCAGACATGGATATCTGTTTCATGTAGCTGAATTCCTAACATAGTGCTCAAGTTCCTGTTTCTATTGCTGTCTAACAAACCACTCCAAAATGTAGTGACCTAAAGTAATCTAATCGTTTTATTCACAATCCCATGACTCAGGAATTCTGAAAGGATTCAGCTGGACAATTCATCTCCAATCCATATGGCTTTGGCTGCTTGGCTGGGGATGGAAGATCTACTTCCAAATTAGTTTCTTCACTCATTATGTCTGATGTCTCAGTGCTCCTTGACCTCTGTCTCTTTCCACGTGGAGTCTTATCCTCCAGATCTCACCATATAGTATGGACTTCTCATAACATGGAGTCTCAGGGTAATGGCACCCCTTTCATGGCAGCTGGCATCCAAAAAGACAGGAAGGGGAAGTTGCCAGGCCAGTTAACAACTACATTTAGAACTGGTGCATAGCCTTGCTTCAGCCACATTGTATTAAAGCAATCACAGAGTCCATCCAGGTTCAAGAGTGTTGAACTCATCTACCTCTCTTGGTTGGAGAGTGGCAAGTTCTCATTTCAGAGTAGCATTTGGAAGGGGAGATATTGCTATGGACATTTTGCAGAATACAGTCTGCCGTGGCCAGATACATAGCTTACATTAAGTATGTTTACCTTAAAATTGGATCCTTACCTGTCATAAAGCATAAAGCATGTCACCTAAGCTCTGTTTGCCTGTGATCTTTTTGGTATAATCCTAGCAGTCTTTAGCATGGTAGGCGCATAGTAAATGTTTAAAGAATAAATACATTGATTACATTTATATTTATTGATTAGGGGTGCAGATAGTGTGATACATTAATAAAATTACTGAACTTAAACCATTGTAACTCTGCAAGTCTAATTATAGAAACATTAAAGACCTGCATTATTATGAATATTTCAACTTTGGCATTATAGTGAACTTCTAGGGTATTCCATTTTTGTCTAAAACTGGGTAAACTAGGTGATCAACATAATAGGAATTTGTCTTCTCTTTTTTTCAAACAATTGCTTGGAAAATCATATAATTAAACTTATTCACATATATTGTTTTAAAAAGTGATTGATATACTTAACTTTATTGCAGTATAGTAAAAGCCTCTAGAAAAGTGAAAATTATGTTCATGTATGGAATAGATTTACTTGTTTTATTAATACAGATAAATTGAGGTAATAGTTACTTGTACAAGAAATTGAAGCTACACCAGTGTTAAAACAAAATCTCGAAGGTATGCATTTTTCTCCTTTGTCTTTTGCCTGGTAAATGCTGTGTGGTGAATGGTATAAACACCTACTTTGATAAATTAATGACATCATTCCGCTTTTCTCTTGAACATGTTTATGAAGGCATCATTCTTGCAGGAGACTAGAGTGTTACGATACACAGTCATATACTTATACATTATTTCAGAAGACATTGAAACCCCTTGGGGAGAAATCTAGAGGGTTGAGGTTCATTTGCGACAAGTCCCACTTGAGTGCAGCATCTTGAAATGGCTTTTTGTTTTCCAATAGAATGTATTACATATTTCAACTGTACATGTTTATCACACATTCCCTGGGCTTGCCTTATTTACAGATGGTTTAAATAAATTTTTCTGTCTTTCTTCAACATTTGTAAGGGGTGGTTGTAGTTAAAAGCCAGCCCTTTGTTTACATGAAGATGTTTTTGCTCTACAGAATGTGAATTATCCAAACACAACAATGCTGGCATCCTTTCATAGTGAAGTCGGCCATTCTGCATCTTTCTTTATTGATGGTCAAAATAGTCCCCTTTGTGCTAAAAAGTCTTACATGTCTTTAAAAAGGAAGAAGTTTCTTGTGGTATTTTGGGTTTGTATGCTGACAAAGACTGTAAATTAACTTTTAAGTGTGGTATTTTATTGTATTCCAAATTAAACAATGGTTTTCCTCCTATGTGTATAACACTCCATATTGAAACAATTATCCATTTTAATCTCTTAAATAACTTCAGCTTTGGCACATTTTTCATATTTCTCCTAGTGCCACACACAGACACTTTAAAAACCACCCAGAAATGAAAAATAATGCATTATATTAAAGAATGCTATGTGTATATGTAACAGATATATACACATAATAATACATAATTACACATATGTGTGTGTATATGCATATTTTCAATGTAATATATTAGCTTTTATTTCTTGGTTTTTTAATACATCTGTATATGGCACATATCTCTCCTAGCTTCTGTGTATACACACACACACATATATATAATACATTTACATTTATATATGTGTGTGGAAGGTCATGCCCTTGGAAATAAAATTTGATTTTAAATTCTACATTTGATACCTGTGATCTGTGGCAACTTTGGTAAGACCCTTAATCCCTCTGAATTTCAATATCCTACCCTGTAAAATGATCATTTAAAAAGTAACTCAAAAAGTTACTGAATTAAATGAGTAAATCTTGTAAAATATGCTTAGCTACAAAGTAAGTGCTCATTAAATGAGTTAATTGCAGTATTTTCAATAATCATTTATTTTTAATGTTTTCCATTTGTATTGAACAGATTTGTCAAAGTGTCTCAATTCATTGGGATAAAAAGCAGAAAACGTTTTTCTTCAAAAAACTCTCATGCCACCCTAAAAACTGTGCCATATCAAAATTATTTTTCCCTCTATGGTAGAGATCTTGGGGCAGGTCCTACATGGTTTTAACTTTATTTAGATCTTGACCAGATCCTATAGGGTTTTGTTTTGTTTGTTTGCTGTTAAAATCTAGTTCTGTTAATTTAATTTAATGTAATTAATGTTTTTGTTTTTTGAGACAGAGTCTCACTCTGTCACTCAGGCTAGAGTGCAGTGGCGTGATCTTGGCTCACTGCAACCTCTGCCTCCGGGTTCAAGTGATTCTCCTGCCTCAGCCTCCCGAGTAGCTGGGATTACAGGCGTGCATCACCACCATGCCCGACTAATTTTTATATTTTTAGTGGAGACGGGGTTTCACTATGTTGGCCAGGCTGATCTCAAACTCCTGACCTCAGATGATCCACCCACCTCGGCCTCTCAAAGTGCTGGGATTACAGGCATGAGACACCATGCCCAGTCAGTTCTGTTAATTTTAAAACCTCAATTGTGCATTCCCAGACATCCTTTGCCAAATGTCCCTTTCTGGGGCTGTGGTGGCATGGAGAAAGTGAGCGTGTGTGCTTTTAAATACGTCCCTCCACCTGCCTCTGCCAGGTGCAAATTCCTAGGGCTAAGACGGGGAAGATGGAATGAGAAAAGGGCAAACTAGATGTAGATGAGGATCCGGTCTCCTCCTTGGTTAACCCTGAAGACTCTTCTTATCTCATCTTATTCTATGCGTATCTTAAGGCTGCTAAAGGAGAGGTGCTGACATGTACTTACCCCACTGATGAAGGCCTCAATCCTGGGCACCATCTCTAGGCATTTGCAGTTCTTCAGTGATTTATGCATATCTTCAGGTAAACTACCAGTTGATGGCATTCATGCTGTATCTCTCCCAGCCTCCCAAGCTGTGGCGGTCACCAGCTGACCCTAGACCCCAATCTCAGCTGCTCTCCAGCACTGGTGCTCAGTTTGGCAGCTTGTGTAGAATCTATCCTCTTTCCTTCTCAGGAGTGCAAAATTTGATGAGGTGTTTTAATGACCTTTCCATCTGAAAGTCCTCCATTATGCCATCTCCTTAACCTTGCTTAGAGAGTGTTAGGACTGTTGAGCAAGTCACTGACCAAGCAATCCTCCAACTGGAAATCACCGTGTCTTCCTTTTGTGAAAGCACTCTTTCAATTTAAGAGTTATTCTCTCAGCATTCTTCTCCCAGGGGGATGACTTCTTTCCATGAATCTTGCTTTCCACTAAAGTCAAAATGCGCTGTACCTTCTCAGTCATCTATTCCCTGTGGATCATAGCACTAATGTGTTAGTGGAAGGATGGCTTTTAGCTGTTGTTATTCTTCATGTCTGCAGAGTTGGTTGAAACCAATTAATTGGTAACTGTTTACCTATGTTGTGGGAGAGTACTTCATTTTGTCCTCAACTCTGGTTCTTAAACTAATTCCAGGACTTAAGAAAAAATACCTTTAAATATTTTTTTAAAAAGATAGGATAACAATAAATGCAATAGGGTTAAAAATAGTTAATAATCTTTAATGAAACTCATAGCAAATAAATCAGAGAAAAATTACTCTTGGCTCCCATAGCTTTTTTTAAATAGAATGAAATCTAAAGGAAATTATGTCATATCCGAATGTGTACTTCTTTAAATCTTATGAAATTTTACTCCTTATAATGAAGATGAATGACTTCATTCGCTTGAAAAAGTAGGAGAGGTGATAAAAAAAAAAAAAAGGAAAGAAACAGATGTTTCTAGAGCACACTGTTTCAGGAGGAACGTCAGTTGTCTTCAATAATGATAAACTATGGGTAATGTTTGAAATGCTTCAGGGCAGATACATATGTGTATGTTTTCAAAACAAGTATTACTCTTCCTTTTTTAACTAAACAAAATCCAAATGATAAAACATAAGAAGGCTTAGCGATAACTGACTATATTTCTATCCAACTTGAGTCAGAAAGTAACCCAGCGGAGCCCCTGGTTGTGAAGAGCAACTCAATGTAAAATCAAACTTAAATATCCCGTGATTTTCCGTTGTTTTTCTGAACATATGAGCTCAAAGGAAGGAAAGATCAAATCCGCATACTTGTGAATTTCTTGGGTTTGCCCTTTCGTGTCTTAAATACCAAGCTGAGCCAGACCTATTTCTTCACCTTCATACAGACGGCAGCCTGTGAGTCCTCCTCCACCTCCACGGCCGATTTCCCCTCCACACACCTATGGCTACATTTCAGGACCCCTGGTCTCAGATATGGATACGGATGCACCAGAAGAGGAAGAAGACGAAGCCGACATGGAAGTAGCCAAGATGCAGACCAGAAGGCTTTTGTTACGTGGGCTTGAGCAGACACCTGCCTCCAGCGTGGGGGACCTGGAGAGCTCTGTCACGGGGTCCATGATCAACGGCTGGGGCTCAGCCTCCGAGGAGGACAACATTTCCAGTGGGCGCTCCAGTGTTAGCTCTTCGGACGGCTCCTTTTTCACCGACGCTGACTTTGCCCAGGCAGTTGCAGCAGCGGCAGAGTATGCTGGTCTGAAGGTGGCCCGGCGGCAGGTGCAGGACGCTGCTGGTGAGTCCTAACGCTTTTCACCAAGCTGGGAAAGAAAACTCAGTGCATGTATGTGTGTTGCTGGTTCTCTCCTGTGATCTTATGTCCTATTTGAAAACCAGCTATTCGTGCAGTTTGGTTTCTTTTTTAGTTTCCTAAGGAAATGACAGTCCAAGAATATGACTTAGTTGGATTATTCCCTTTTCCTTGACAAGGCTTTATAAATTATCTTCTGTTTAATTTTTGTTTAATAAATCTTACATAATATGAGTGATAGGAAGCTACCTCATTTTTAGGATAGCCATAGCAAATATATATATTACACAAATAGATATAATTTCTTTATACAGTCAATTAAATGAAGTTTGTTTTTTTTTAATGTATACCCTAATTTTTTTGTGTAGAACGTCACCAAAATCCAATTTATTGGGAGAGTTCTCTTATCTTATTTAAATAAAAATTCGGTAGGGGAAATAGATAAATATCCAAGTGGAACACTTTGACCTTTGGAAAAGGGGCTTTTTATCCTTAAATTAATTGGGAAGATATGAAGGTATATGTAATGTGCATACATTTTCAAGCATAAACGTTCCATACTTACAGTAAACATTTTAAATATAATAATTGGGACAGCAAACTAATCCAAGTGCTTTTCATATTTTTCCTTTCATTGCTACTAGCCCATTTGTAATTACCATTTATTAATCTTTACGTTACAATTTATTTTTACTTATCTCCTTCTCTTCCCAATCCTGTTTAGAAAGTAAATAGTTCAAGAAAGAAAGGAATTTAACTGTAAGACGTTTTTATCCCAGGATTTGCATTTCTGTAGAATTCATATATACATTCCCATACATATTTTTGTGTGTTTGTATTTTTGATAGCCAAGAAAATCTAAATAATAGAATAAAAATGACCAGCAAGAAAGAGAGACATTTCGGAGAAGGAAAAGACCATCACAACAAATCGGTTACTGGTGTTTTACCGTTTTGTTTTTCTTAGTTTAATAACTACCACATTGGTAGTTTTCCGTGGTCTTTTCAGATATTGGATTGGCCGTTATTTTTTATCAGGGTAGAATAGATTCAGAGAAAATGTAAATCACGTTGTAAAGTCATCTCTATATTTTATTTATCAAGAATGTGTTACAGGAAAAATATCTCTCAACTTATTATTGTAGAATATATATTTATTTTGGCCAGGCCTATATTTTATGTCATTCAATCAAATATTGTTTTTTATTCCTCTAGTAGCTGCTGAATGTAATAAACTATGCAAACCTAATTATCTTTCTTAATAAATAACATCTAACTTTACGTACAGCTTTTATTTCCTCCTTATTTTTTAATCTTCTGTAAAAAATGGTGAAATTAAACATCTCAAACCACTGCTTTGAGAATACATGAGAAAATATCTCAGTTTATTAAATGGACAAAACATGGAAATAGCGTGGAAAATTCATCTGTAAACGACCTTATAGTTCAGGGTCTGTGAGCAGTGGATGGCCTTACACAGTAGAATGAATAATGGCTTCAGTCTCAGCCCTAATGCTCTGTTTTCAGGGATATGTAACTTTAATTGTAATAGTCTCCATCACAGCTAGACAGAGTTTGATTTAATATTTTATTGTATTGTAATTTAGTGGCACTTCTGGTTTTCCTTGAGCTCATAATTTTAATGTACGAAACGTGCATTGGCCTCTGCTTATTGCTGTGTTCTTTTCAGGGAGTGTTGGTGCTTGTCTTGTGACTTGACGTTAATGTGAATGAATATCCAATCACATTACTTCTCACTTGGCTGCATTAATGTCTATCATTTAATATGCTTCAGTTATCATCTTTAAATGTGTTGATTTCACTATATGTAGCTTCTGTTTATAGCCAAAAGACATGTTGTCTAGGTCCATTTGAAGTTACTTGTGGTACGATAGAAAGTTCTGGATTGGTGACTGGAATTTCTAGGAACCAAAACAGTGGAAGTCAAACATAGGACCAATAGATCTCCATGGTCATGATGGATTAAATATGTTGTAGCTGTTGTAATACAGCATCTATTTAAGACACCAGAGAATGTGGGAGTTTTGAAATACGCCGTGTCTAATTAATAAATTTAATTCCCACTGGTACCTGGGATTATTGTTTCTCCAAAACCAAACATCTACCTCTTCCACCACCAAAAAAAAAAGGAAGTCTTGGAGGGGTCACCTGAAGTATCCAGAACTTGCAAGTATTTAGAGACAGAAAAGGGATGTAAGTAATTTTTGGCAGACCTGAATATGTGAGCTAGATCAATTTCGGACCACCTGCAGAGAACGCACGAGTCTGTCTTCAAAGCATACTATAAATATATGTGTAATTAAAATACGAATGCCATTAGTACTGTTCATTTTTCTTAGATCATGAATTTCTTAAGAACTTTAGCTCTTCTTTTGAAAAAGCAACAAACATTGGCTATATTATGCAAAAATTTAATTGCTATGTTTGGTTTAAGTATAACGTTTTAGTGAAGCTAATTGCAAAAATAATTGGAATACTTTCCTTTAACAAATATGTATCATGAACTTTATAGAATAACAGCACTGTGGTTTAAAACAAATGAAATAAGCAGAAAATGCTTTTAGGGTATTTTCTCCAGTAAATAGCAGAGTGACAGCAAGCCTATTATTTGCTAGAAGAGTTTGTTTAAGCTTTTTTTGTTGCTTTTCAGAAAAATTAGGGCTGTTTATAGTTTTAATGTTTTCTTTTTGTTGTTCCTGTTGTAATTAAAATTCACTGATGAGTTTGGCTTGGATTTTTTTTTTTTTTTCCTCCTTAGGCCGTCGACATTTCCATGCGTCTCAGTGCCCTAGGCCCACAAGCCCTGTGTCTACAGACAGCAACATGAGTGCTGCTGTAATGCAGAAAACCAGACCAGCCAAGAAACCAAAACACCAGCCAGGACATCTGCGCAGAGAAGCCTACACAGATGGTGAGTCCATTGACACGGATGAAAACGTCTATGAATCTCGCCTATTTACCCTGCCTCTCTAGGGCTAGAAAATGCGTTCGCTGACATTAGAAATTACATTAAAAATTTATTAACAATCAGCTTCATATTACTTATAGAAGCAGTCTACTTACATATTTTGTCTAGCATTTCCTTGCAGTTTTCTAATAAGCTTGTTATTTAAAAAACAAAACCATTTGTAGATCCTTAATGTTTCTGAAAGTTATTTTATAGTTTCAAACAAATGGACATCACTATAGTTGAAGTTGGTAGTTGAAGTAATGTCATAGGTTTAACCTTTGTCAGATTTAGTGATAAATCCTCCAGAGTGTCCTCATTTTTTTATTTTACAATTTTTGCATTCAAATAGAAGACAATAAATGTGTTTGAATGTTAATTCTAACGATAGTGGTGTTACAAACAGTTATTTGGGGCGCCAAAAGATAAATCATCTTTCTTCATGCCTTCACATCACAGTATCCACTCTCACTGAAGAGGTAACGTTCACATTCTCGAGGGAGCACAGGACGAAAATGCAAACAGTGTGATTTTGTCTAGAGAAAGCCTTTAATGAAAGTGCCTCAGGTGGCCCAGCATTTATTAAACCACCACCTTCTCATCTTATAAGACAACCCCACGGGCTTTGTTGGAAATTCATGTAAGATAAATTCTCTCAGACTCACTGCTCTTGTCAAGTTTGCTAAATTTGCTAAAGGGGTGGAGGAAGGAACTATGTTACAGGCGTAGTTCCCCCACCTCCTGGTCCTCTGCAACAAAATCTGATTAGGACTTTCATTACCAGTCAGCAATTTTTCAAAAAGGGCATCGTTTGCCATTATCATATGAAAGCCTAATATTATAGATCCTTATCCAAGGTTGCAAGGAAGGTTTTCTGAGGTACTTCTCCCTATGATTCCTACCACTTGACAGAAGAATTTAATACAAAGCTCACAGCATGATGAGCACAAGTAATTTTGCAATGAGTGGCTGTCCGTGCCATTATCTGTACTTTATTCTGAGTATTTTCTCTCACTAGCATCTCTCTGATATTAGACTACATTAAATGCTGGCGTGACACAGCGCACCTGGGCCCCCTGGCTTCTGCCCGGGACTCTCTTGTTAGTGAAACTGAGCTGTCAGAATATTATCTGATTTTGAAGGGTCATTACAGTGGCTTTTTGCATGTTTGCCTCTGTGAAGGGACAAACACTAGGTATAAATCCCCCAACTCTACCGGCAATTTTACATTTATGGGACTACTATAGTGGCATTTTTCACATTTTATGGCTGTGTTATCAAATTTTATTATCTAGAAGAGAGTGCTCCTCACTGAAAAACTGACCAAACAGCAAGCCTCGATGTAAACACATCCAAATTGAATACATAAGGGAGAAAATCTGGCCTAAAGCCTTGTGTAGATCTTTCTACCACTTATTTATACTTGTTCAAAGGGGACTCTGGCATTGAGTGATGCTTTTTGAAAATGTTTTAAATAATGTAAGCTTGCCAAGTTAACGAATATTGTATCACAGTTATAAATTACACTATGCTTGAAAATTGTCTGTATTTATTATCCCACGTGCTGTAGTACTTATTTCAGTGTTAATAATTAAATATAATTCTAACTAATCCCTGAATAATAACTATTAAATTGAATGATGATGCCTCCAAGTTATTTTTTAAATTAATTTCAGAAATACCAAAGACGTATATTGAAATATTTGTAAAGCCAAAAGTGAATCTGAAATGTTTATTTGGATTTCTAATTGCTCATTTCACAAAAGTGATTACGCAAAATTATCATAGTGCATACTGCAATATAAAAGTCAATGGTTATTTTCTCGGAGTCACAAAAATAGATAAAATGGAGAAATGACTAAAGCTAGTACAGCATTCACTTTCTTTCAATATTTTGATAACTATCCTTCAAGTTATGTTTACTATACTAACAAGTCTTGAATTTTACGCTGTACGCTTACTGTTGGGTAAAAAAAAAACACAAAATAACAATGCTGTGTCTTATTATATACATATCCCATTGTGCATATTGGTTAATTGAAGTCATATAATGCAGATACTTGTTAATGCACTAAATAAGAGAAATGTACACACTCTGGATGGCAGTGGTTATGACACAGAGACAAAAGCCACTTTTTTAGAAATTATTTTCCCAAATTACTACACTGCATTTTTGGAAAAATATTCATAGACCAGTTCATGAAGAAGCTTAATGGCAGACACAATCGGTACAATTTATTAAAAAAGAGAAGGGAGAGGAAGGAAAAATTTAAAGAGCTACCCATTGTTAAAATGTGAATCGAACACATTAGTAAGACATGAAGGATTTTGTGGGTTTTTTTTTCTTTTTAGTGAGCTAAATGTATGGATTATGATGGATGAGTTTGATTATTGTCAATACATTTAGGTGAACTATTGTTCAGAATATGGTTTATCAGTATTGATTTTGTAGCATCTTTACTTTGATAATTTTGTTCAGATTATGACGTTCCTTCATAGGGTCTTTAAAAACTGTATAAAGAAGGATGAAGAGTGGCCATGTCTGAACTGATGAAGAGTAATCTGTGGTGATCGTTCTCAGTTAATCCTTGTATTAGTTTGCTAGGGCCGCCATAGCAAAGTACCGCAGACTAGGTAGCTTAAAAAACAGAAATTTATTTCTTCACACTTCTGGAAGCCAGAAATGTAAGACCAAGGTGTCAGCAGGAGTGGTTCCTTCTGAGGCCTCTCTCCTTGGCTGGGAGATGGCCGTCGTCTCCCTGTGTCTTCATCTGATCTTTCTCCGGTGTGTGTGTGTCCTAATCTCTTCCTTTAATGACACCAGTTATAACGGATTAGGACCTACCCTAGTGACCTCATTTTACCTTCATTACCTCTTTAAAGACTCCAAATACAGTCACATTCTGAGGTACTGGGGGTTAGGACTTCACGATTTGAATTTGAAGGGGGCACAACTCAGCCCATAACGGTGCACCAGCCCCTAACACCTGGCATTGTGGCCAAACCTTGCTCTGTGGTCAAACCCAAGGCCTCGTAAGCACTCGGAGAACTCAGTGCAAAGGAGAGTATTGCGTGCTGCAGTCACGCTGACAGGCAGTATCTAATGATTTATTTATTTCATATTTGCCTCTTACAAGTTTAACCCAGATAAAGGGTAGGATTAGGATACATGAATATTTATTAGTCAGAGTCTTAATAAGTAAAAGCCAGGAATAAGTGCATTTCTAGGACCTTCTAATAGATTCTTTCCACCCCCTCTCTTCAACCTTTCTAATGCATTTACATAGTTGATTTAAAAATGAAATCTACATTATTTCCCCATTCCTACTTTTCATAAATTATAAATTCACCACCCTCTTTGGAATAATGTTATTTTGACTTGATTTATCATTAATTACAAGGTCTGAGGACTTGAAGCAGTTAAGTAAATAGAGTGCTAGATCTCTATAGCAAGTTAATGGTGGCAGACTTGTCTGAATGCACATGTTCTTCTGTGTTACTTTACATGCATTATACTGTTATTTGGAAAGTCTTGTAGAAAGAATGAGTGTTTATACGATTACGTAAAGTCTACACACACATACAAAACAAGTCCACAATCCCATTTGTGAAATCCAATTTGTACTACTCATGGTACAAATTGGGTGAAAGCACTATATATCACTATGTGGAATATAGAATTGTTTGTACCATAATAATCCCTGGCCTCGTAAGCGGGGATATCCCTGCTTGGTGATATTTTATAAAACCTAAGAAAGAATTTATTTGGCAATCTGTTTATATAAGAAATCAAACCTGTCAACATTTCCCTCTCTAATTGCCATTAGATACAGTGACAAATATATATAGGAAGTTAGAATTCTTTAAATTGTCATCAGGTTCTCTTCTCTTTTTAACTTGTGTTATAAATAACACCTATCTAGAACATCTAGTAACAGATTTTGTCTCATGAGTCATGTATTCCCAAGACTTTGTGCGATGTTAAGACAGTGGTAGTCATCAGCTTTGATATCTTGAAGGCCCAGACATTTTATGATTTGATGAAAGTGGCAGTCATCGGCTTCCTGATAGTCTGTGTTTGCAATACAGTTTAAGTTTACAGCAAGCAGATAGTGCAGAAATGAGCCTATGGTCGCTCACTCTCTCTTTTTCGTGGTGTGTTCTGAATTAGACCTTTTCCCCCTTATTGCCAGTCCCAGGCTTAGTCTGAATTTAAAATCATTCTGCCTTGGGTCCCTTGGCTTTAGGCTACTTGATACAGCCTGTTTTCTAACTCTCTCTTTTTGGTTATCTTTAATAATAAGTAGAATCGAGGGAAGGGACATCATAGTACTGATTTTTATGTATTATTTTTTGAAAAATCTGTTAAAGTAGTAGACAAAGGAGGAGAAACATACACTTGTGACAGTGTCAATCTACATTGCAAGACAAAAAACTTGATTTTGTAGAATCAGAGGGAAAATTAGTGCTGTTGGCTATAATTGGCTATCATTTTGGCTAAAATGTTGAGGCTACTTATATGATACTCGAGCATGGTAAGCCGTGAAAGCCACTAACAAAAGAATGCAAGTAAAAGTTCGATCACTTTTTATAATCATTCCTAAGTAAAATGGCTGGTAGGTACTCAGATGGCAACTCAGACTTTCTGTTTTCAAAACTCATACAATGAATTCTAACACCTCAGCTTTAGCATGCAAGGTCAAAAGAAAATAAGTTTCAAAAAATGTGTATCTATTTATGGAACAAAAAAGTTTCTTTTTTTTTTAATATGTAATTATGAGAAATACTAGGTTAATACTGATGTTTCTTAGGGCCATTAATTTGCTGTTATACTAAGAATCTTCAAAACACAATTTTAATATTTAACAGTTTCTCATGCTGGTACATGTAAAGGATAGTCAATGGCCCAATGTCAATAATAATAAAATATCTGGAAACAACCAGAATATTTCTCTAATACTGGCTAAAAAATAATGATGTAGTAATAGAATATAACATTACGCAAACTTTTCCAAAAAAGAGTAAAGCCCTATGTACACATATGGAAATTTGAATAACTACCTGGTTAGGCAAAAAAAGTGCAATCCATTCATGTTGGTGAAGAAGGAAGGCTGTCTGTGTGTGTGTGTGGTCCTTTTTATCTGCTCACCACATGTGAATGGGAAGACAGGCACTCTGTGTCATCCCGGGTGTGGCCGTTTTCTACAGTCCTTGATGTGAACGGTGCTCCCTGCAGTTATGAGACTAGACAGCCCTGCTTTATAAATAACTTCAGGAATGATCTATAGAAAACCTTTCAAACCCATTACCTCTGCATAGTGAATCCTGGGGATTAGAAGTGGAGGTGGGGAGGTACGGAGGTTGTTCTTTCAAGTTTAAATTCCTACTGAATTTTTTACCATGTAAATTTGTATTTTTTAATTTCAACTCTTAAGGGTAATTTTATAACACTAAGCATGTAGTAGATGTTTTATGAATGTGTTTTAGTTTATTCTAGACATTACTCTACAAACGTGAAAACATTACCATTTCTAAAGACATTACTTAAAAACATAGCTATGCTGATAATTCCAAAATCTCTGTATTTCTGGTTTTGATCTCTCCTGAAATTCAGATTTTATTTACAAATACCTGTTGTACCTTTCTATGTTGATACTCCAAAAGTTCCTCCTATTCACGTTTTTAAAACTGAACTTACACTCTTGCTTCACAAACATCTCCCTTTTTGCTGCATTCTGTACCTTCAGTGATGTTCTTTTCATTCACCGAGACAACTATGACAAAAATCCTAAAAGTCATCTCAGATTCTTCCTCCCCCCACCCCTGTACTGTATTTCGTTGATCCTGAAATAATACTGATTTTTCTCCCTTAATCTCAAACACGTCTTTTCCTCTCCATCTGAGCAGCCACCAATAACATTTTATCACCTATCATTAATTATGTGAGTTATAATAATCTCTTGGCCAGGTGTGGTGGCTCGGGCCTGTAATCCCAGCACTTTGGGAGGCTGAGGCAGGCGGATCACGAGGTCAGGAGTTTGACACCATCCTGGCCAACCTGGTGAAACCCTGTCTCTACTAAAATACAAAAATCAGCTGGGTGTGATGGCACGTACCTGTAATCCCAGCTACTCGGGAGGCTGAGACACAAGAGTTGCTAGAACCCAGGAGGCAGAGGTTTCAATGAGTCAAGATCACACCACTGCACTCCAGCCTGGGCGACACAGCAAGACTCTGTCTCAAAAATAAAAATAAAAAATAAAATAATAATAACAATAATCTCTTGACCTCCTGAATTGAAGCTTTTCTTGTTAATACATTCCCCATACTACAGCCAGAATAACCAAAACTTAGTATCTACTCATATTCTTCCACTAAATTACCAAATAATATTAGGATACATATTTCCTTTCTCCCCGGAGTGTATATAGGAATGATTTTTAAAGATAGCACTGGTTAAAAATTTTCTTTCTAGATATCAAATTTTATGCCTACTTTCATTCTTAAGTATATCTATGATATACAAAATTGAATTATAGACTGGGTGTGGTGGCTCGTGGCTATAATCCCAGCACTTTAGGAGATCAAAGTGGGTGGATGGCTTGAGCACAGGAGACCAGCTTGGGCAACATAGTGAAACCCTGTCACTACAAAAACTACAAAAGTTAATCATTTGTGGTGGCATGTGCCTATGGTCCCAGTTACCCAGGAGGCTGAGGTGCAAAGATCACTTGATGGGAGACAGAGGCTGCAGTGAGCCGAGATCACACCACTGCACTCCAGCCTAGGCAACAAAGTAAGACTTTGTCTCAAAAAAAAGGAAGAAATTAAATTATATAAGTTACATTATATGTAATATGTATTACTTAATATGTAACTACAACTAGAAATAACTGTGTGTGTGTGTGTGCGCGTGCGTGTGTGTGTGTGTGTGTGTATGTGTAGATCAAATTAACCTATATTTATACCAGTGATTATCTGGTTTAAAACCTCTGGATATATAAAATGGTGAGATTCCATCAATGAATAGTATACTATAAACATGCAATTGAATATAGTAATATAAAGAACACTAAACCATTGATGAGTCCTGGTTCCGATTATATCTACCTTTGAGATTGCAGGGTAGCTTACGGTCTACAAGTTTGAGCTTCCTTCTCTACAAAATGAGAAGAGATTTAGGCTAGATTAGAGATGGCAAAGAGGTCTCAACTCAAGTACCAACCTCAATCAGTTTGAAGTGATTGCCTGAAGGAGCAAAGGCGTGCACCTGGTACTAGCAGTGTTCTACTGAAATCAATTAGGACGCTCTCCCACACTTGGGAGAGAGAAAGTTACAGTACACATACCCGCTGTTAGCTCTCCCAGGAGCAGACGTCATTAAGTCCCAACTTGGTCATTCAGGAGTTCTGTGCTAGATAACAAGAGTACATTAAAATTGTTGGTCTTGGCCAGGTGCAGTGGCTCGCACCTGTAGTTCCAGCGCTTTAGGAAGCCAGGGTGGGCGGATCACTTGAGTCCAGGAGTGAGAGACCAGCCTGGGCAACGTGGCAAAACCCCATCTCTACAAAAATCACAAAAATTAGCCAGGTGTGTGGTGCATACCTAGAGTCCTAGCTACTCAGGAGGCTGAGATGGGAGGACTGCTTGCACCCAGGAGGTCGAGGCTGCAGCGAGCTGAGACTGCGCAACTGCACTGTAGCCTGAATGACAGAGCCTGTCTCTAAATAAATAAATAAACAAACATAAATAAAAAATAAAATTTGGGGTCTTTTTCCTTGGTTACCTTCAAGTATTCTAGTTCATTTAAGATATAGTATCTCATAGGTGAATGTGACTCCAGTGATAATCCAAGTGTGTGATGGTTTCATAAGTAGCAGACTTTTATAGCAGTATTGTTAATGTTTCTTTTTAGATCTTCCGCCGCCTCCTGTGCCACCACCTGCTATAAAGTCACCGACTGTCCAATCCAAGACACAGCTGGAAGTACGACCTGTAGTGGTGCCAAAACTCCCTTCTATAGATGCAAGAACAGAAAGATCATCAGACAGAAAAGGAAGCAGTTACAAGGGGAGAGAAGTATTGGATGGAAGACAGGTTGTTGATGTGCGAACAAACCCAGGTGATCCCAGAGAAGCACAGGAGCAGCAAAATGACGGGAAAGGACGTGGAAACAAGGGAGCAAAACGCGACCTTCCGCCAGCGAAGACTCATCTCATCCAAGGTACTCGTCCAGTCAAGCAGCAAATAAATGTAGACTGAGTGTGTTCGCAAGACATACAGTTAGGCTCTATACAGCCGTATGAAAAGTGGTAAGACTAAGAAATTTGCTTTCCAATGGAGGACATAGGCATGTACTCGAATAATTTTAATTTAATACAGTTCACTCCAGTATATGACTTTATACAAGGCCTTCCTGGAGAGGAGCCAATTGAGTTACATTTTAAAGGAAAGCATGATTTCAACAGGTTAAAGAGGGAGAAGGGATAGCGGGGACAAGAAATAGGTGGAGAAAAGAACATGAATGTATGAAAATGAATGTTTGGTGAACAATGGTTTCCAGTTTGGCTGGAGAATTGAATGTTTGGGGCCAGAGACCATCTCTACAAAAAAATACAACACTTAGCTGGACATGGTGGCACATGCCTGTAGTCCTAGCTACTCAGGAGGCTGAGGTGGGAGGATGCACCTGGAAGGTCAAGACTGCGGTCAGCTGAGATCGCACAACTGCTCTGTAGCCTGGGTGAAAAATCAAACTAGAAAGGTGGGTAGGCGCAGTTGCAAAGGCCAGGGATACTATTCTGAGGGGTTGAGATTTATGACAAGGGCAGTTGTGAGCCAACAAGGAGTTTTGAGTGAGAAATGACCTAATCAGATACGTGTTTTAGAAAAAGAACTGGCAAAACTCTGTAGCGGAGGAAGAGGCTGGAAACTGGTAGGTGAGGGTGTCAGAAACATTACAATAACACTCTTAAGCATAAAATATGAAAGCACTGAATTAAAATAGCTCAGAAGAGCAGGAAGGACCAACCTGTACAGGCACTGCAGGGAGAGGCCCAGGAGGACTTGGTGGCTAATTGAATGTTGAAAGGTGAGTTGAGATAATAGAGTAAACAAAAGAAGTATTCGCAGGTTGAGTAGGTGGCCCTGAATGACCAGTGGAACACGATCGTATTAACCAATGTAAAAAAAAATAAAATAAAGAACAGGGAAAATGTGAAATTTCATGGGGAAAATTATTGCAGTTTTGAATGGATTAAAATGCCAACAAGAACACAGATAGTAAAAATCACAATAAAAATTTAGAGAACTAGGTTTAAAGATGAGGAGAAAGATTGTGAGGACAGAGTGGATTTTAGAACCCACAACACAGAGGTGATAATTATGTGAGTAGCAAAGTCTGAATTTCAGCAGAGATAATGCCGGTAACTATTTATCAGTCAACTGTCCAGGAGAAAACAAAAGCAGACCCTAATTTGTAGCCATTTGCTTGCTTCTGTTGTGTGAATACTCTCAGAATTGCCAATTTCAAGTCACTGAATGCGGAGGTAGGAAGAGATGAATATAGTCAGGTATTGTGAAATATTAAGCCTGCTCCAACACACCACTAGACAAGGATGATCATATTAGAGACTAGGTAGATAATCAACATCCTATTAAGGAAACAGATTGTCCAACCCAGACATTTAATAATCAAGGTATCCAAGCTATCGAAAATGGTGTCCCATAAAGAATGAAGTGGGAAATTTTCAGACAGGAAGGTATATAAAATACCACAGTGGTGAAAGTTGAATGTAAACCCAAGCGAGTGTAAAAGGGATCTTGCAATATGTTGGTTGCAGGTCAGAATAAAAGCCAGGCTGTATGGGGTTGGAAAGTGAACGGAAATTTTGGAAGGGAGGTGATCAGCACACGTAAGCTCTTTCTGGAAGTTTGGGATGAGGAGGAAATCTTGGGATAGGGTTTGACAGAAAGGCCAAATCACTGGAAATGTTTTAGGATAGTGCATTTGCACATTATTATAGACTAAAGAGAAAAAACAAGAAACGGAAGATTATTAGTTGAGGATATCAGCAAAGAGTGATAGGGGAATGAAACTTAAAAACCTACAGGGGCCCTTAACTACTGTATTTTAGTAGATACATTGTGGTAAGATCTGACCTCAGTGTATTGTTGTATTTATTATGGACATCTGGTCATTAGCTAACTTCTTTTCAACACGGAGGGCAATTTCTGTTTGTTCTGTGACTGCAGCCTGAACTCCTAATCCAGGCATAGACTCAGAAGCAAGGTGATAGATAAAGCTGTGCATCTCAGACTCATGCCTCTATTGTGTGACCACAATGTCCTTGATGATATCACCGCAATCCAAAGTTTGAAAAACTTACTTATTTTTCTCAGTTAACCCAAAGTTGATCTGGCTCTGAACTTTTGACTCAATGTGACTCGCCTCCAAATAGCGATTCATAAATAGAATGTGATGATGTAAATTGCGAGGTTTATATCTGGCTAGAAAGTGTGGAGCGATTCCTGCTTGTAGGAAGTCTTCATTAAAACTTGGCTGGGCACAGCGGCTCACGCCTGAAATCCCAGCACTTTGGGAGGCCAAGGTGGGTGGATCACAAGGTCAGGAGTTGGAGACCAGCCTGGCCAACATGGCGAAAACCCATCTCTACTAAAAATAAAAAAATTAGCAGGGTGTGGTCATGTGCACCTGTAATCCCAGCTACTCGGGAGGCTGAGGCAGGAGAATTGCTTGAACCCGGGAGGAGGAGGTTACAGTGAGCCAAGATCGCACCATTGCACTCCAGGTCTGGGTGACAGAGCAAGACTCTGTCTCGGAAAATAAATAAATATTTTTTAAAATTAAAAAGTAGGTGAGATTCTTCTTCAGAAGGAAATTTTATAAACCTGGAAATATCTTGTATGCAGATCTAGAAAACAGAGATTAAATTTTAAAAAATCAATCTTCAGAAATTTAGTAAGTTGTTCTTTCTGCTATAAAAATATTTCTAACAAAAGAACTAAGACTGGACCATTAGTCTAGAAACAAGGAACCCAGGGAATCATGGAAATCCCTGAGGTACACTGATGAGTTATTTAACATGCTCTGCTTTTCCAAATTTTTATTTGAATCATAACCCTATCTATATATGCCATTAAATGATCATTTGTATGCATTGCTATAATTTTCACCTTCATATTTCAGTTTACATTGTTTATAGTGAAAGAGGCACCCTGATTTATGTGTATAATGAATGATTATTTTTAATTAAGGAGAGTGGTCTTTTGGACTTGAATGTCTGATCATTTTGCTGACATTTGCCTCCATTAGTTCAATTTATTTCTACATATATCAAACACCTACTGTGTTATTAAGCATTGTACTAAATCCTGAGATTTATGTATAAGCATAAACCTTGACTTCAAGGGGCTTGTAGTCAGGGAGAGAGGGACAGATAATGTATAAATTCATAGATATTGTTGTATTCAGTATAACCTTCATAGTGCCATGATACTTGAGAGTCCAGAAGAGAGAGAATTCGCTCAGGACTGTGAGAGACTGTTAGGAAGGATCTCTTGATCTTTCCTGGCAGAAATGACATATGAACGGAGTGTTTAAGAATGGGTGGAATTTAGCTTGCATAAGAAAAGAGGATTTATTTAGGTGGATAATGTGCATAAAAAGCTTGAAGGTCTATTGAGGAAACTGTAAGAAATTCAGTACTGCTACATAATAAAAGTGGTCAAAGATGAAGCTCTTGAGGTACATGAAGGCTTAAGTCAAAAAGAGCGTATAGATTTTATAAGAGGAAAGTGGCTGAGCGAAGACAGTTTAGAGAGGAATAGCTCAAGGATGTTTGAAGATGTGTACAACCCCCAGACAAGAAATGTAGAAAATATAAACCATGCTATAGGAGCAAGGATGGGTGATTTGGAAAATTCAAGAAACTTTTTAGAGTCAGAATCAACCTTACTTGTTGTATGTCGGACTATGTGGAAATGATACACTTAAGATGTATGGAAAGGTTGTTGAAAGGGAAGAATCTATAATAATTTCATTTTCTGTCTTGCATATCTTAATGATTAGTGTGATGTCATTCAGTGTCTTAGAGAATATAGCAAAGGAAGACGTTTAAGGGAGTGAGCATTGTGAGGTCAGTGTTCAACAGGTTGAGTTTGAGTAACATGCAAGAGTAGGGGTTCAGTTGGGTTGCCTGTAGTAGCCTAAGGTTTGGGGCATAGTTTAGGAATTAAAAATATCATGATTCAGCATGATGAAAATAATGGAAAACAGTTTATTAATGACCTGTTATAGGTCAAAGTGAAAGTATATCAGCACACAAAGCAGACAAAATATCTCCCCTTATGACAGTTATATTTTAGAAAGGGTTTTAACCTGTGAGACTGGACAAAATCATCTAGGGTCAGTAGAAGAAAATTATATATATAGTATTAAGCCATTCTTGCATTTCTATAAAGAAAAGCCTGAGACTGGGTAATTTATAAAAGAAAGAGATTTAATTGGCTAAGTGTTCTGCAGTCTTTATAGGAAACATGGTGTTGACATCTGCTTGGCTTCCGAGGAGACCTCAGGAAACTTAGAATCATGGCGGAAGATGAAGGCGGAGTAGGCACATCACATGGTGAAAGCAAGAGAGAGAGAGAGAGAGAGAGAGAGAGGGATGGAGGTGCCACATACTTTTAAACCACCAGATCTTGTGTGAACTCAGAGCGAGAGCTCACCTATCATCAAGGGGATGGCGCAAGCGATGCATGAGGGATCTGCCTCCATGAGCCAGACATCTCCCACGTGGCCCCACCTCTAACACTGGGGATTACAATTCCCACCTGGCCCCACCTCCAACACTGGGGATTACAATTCAACGTGAGATTTGGGTAGGGACAAATATCCAAACTATATCATTCATATATATATACATATATATGTATATGCACACCCATGCACACACACATGAATGATCTACATACATATATGTATAATGTATAAATATATGTGTATGTATAATGTATAATAGAACTTTCATATATATCATACATATATATGAATTATATACATTAGGCTGAAAGTAGAAACCTGTAGAGCATCAACATATCAGTGGCACTTCATAAAAAGAGCTCACAGACGATTGGCCAGGGAGGAAGGAAAACTAGCAGCTGAGAGAATAATAATATTTGCATTGATTAAGAGCAGTAAGAAGTCCAGGGACACAAGGCTGGAAACACGGTTGGCATTACCAGTTTTCTCAGTTTCATAGTAGTGATGTAGGCATAAATGGATTTCAGTGGGATGCAGAGTGAATGGGAATTGTGACTATCAATATTGAATCCAAACTGCTTTTCAAGAAGCTTGGCTGAGTGGTGAGGAAAGAAAGAAGGTGTTGATTTCATAGAAAGCAGAGTCTTAAGGGGAAACTTTTTAGCAAGAGAGAGATTTTATCATATTGTAGTTTGAGAAAACGAAAGTCAGTAGAGAGAAAGCCGTTGATGACACAGAGACAGAGGATGACGGTCACACGGCATCAAGTGCTGTGAAGAGAAGCCGCAGAAAACAGTCATCCTCATGGACTGTGAAACTCCTGTGTGTCAGAACTGTGGTTTAGGAGTGAAAGTTGTGATGAGTAGAATGGAAAGAACAAGACATTATCAGAGGGGACTGTACTGGCTTCAGAAAACGATGGCTTGGGCCTCAGAAGTGGGGATGTCTTTGTTCAAGGATAGAGGAGCAGTGATGTGGAACTGGTGATGGTGAGCTGGAGGCAAGCCTTCCTCCTTACCCTTCCACAACAGAGAACGTCCGGGGAACCTTCAGGGGAAATCAGGCTTCATTCGGGCAATGTGAATAGTAGAGGAAGCATTTGCGGGAGGTGGGGAAGAGCGTGCCGAAGAGTTAGGTATTTATGCGTTTGTCGTCCGAAAGGCAGAGTTGGCAGACTTTGGAGAGAAGTGAGCAGCTGGAGGATGCATCAGTAGGAGAAGCACCAAATTTCAAGGAGGTAGACATTCCGGAGACAGAAATTAATTGGAGTGACTTGCTTATTGAAGTTAGTAACAATAGCAGGCTTCTAAGATTCAGAGTTCCACAATGTAAATAGGACATTGACATGGAGGTTGATATTTTGGTGTCTGTGGAGTGAACCCAGGCTTGCCTCTGTTTGGTATTTCTAGGAGACTGGGCTTGATTTTTAACCAATTCCTTATAACATTTTATAAGCTACATAGATATTTTATTATTTCATCTGTTTTCATATCAACACTAGGAACCCCTCTAGGTATAGATACTATCATCACTTTTTTTGGAAAAGTAGAAACTAAAGCCTAAAATAATCTGAGATCATATAGTGAATGACAGAATTGGAAGCCAAGTCTGACTTCAGGTTTGGTTTACCTCTTTTGATGATATTGCTCTCTAGTGAGTTTGAGACAGACAAGAGCTTATGAGTGGAATCAGTCCAAATCCCTGACTACTAATAGGAAAACAGCGAGGCTTATACTTTTCATTTGTGAGACACTATGCTGCATTATTCATTATGCGTATAGAGTATCTTCATTTATACCTTAAATCACTGATGCTTCCTTATTCAGAATTACAGATAGACAGGAGTGATACAATATACACTGAAAGTGTATGATGGTGTTCACCTGCATTTATTGTATTTCATTACACAGAGGATATTCTACCTTACTGTAGACCTACTTTTCCAACATCAAATAATCCCAGAGATCCCAGTTCCTCAAGCTCAATGTCATCAAGAGGATCAGGAAGCAGACAAAGAGAACAAGCAAATGTAGGTCGAAGAAATATTGCAGAAATGCAGGTACTTGGAGGATATGAAAGAGGAGAAGATAATAATGAAGAATTAGAGGTATCTATAATTTTTTCCCAAGTTTACCGATGTTAGACTGTAGTTGCTTTATGTAGTTAGGAACCTTCATCAGTGTACAAAAATGTTACTGTTTTATCACAAACTTTTCAGTACTCTAATGTCTATGATGGCAGAAACTGAAGTTCTGAGAATTTGAGAATTTTCTTGAAATGTGTTCCAAAGTTTTAAATGTTAATTGCAATTTATTTGTTTATCTAGGGTTTATCTTCATTTGCAGATTTTCAGATAAGAAATACATATGGCAAACATATTGTTAAGAAATAAGAGCTATTGATCTAGAGATATTATAATTTATAGCATTGTAGCAGGCTTATAAAAACCCAGTAAGATGACAGAGTTATATGATGTGAGTGAGGAAGTTGCCATACCCATCACTAGGGTAATGTGACTGGTTTGACTGACTGTCCTTCACCTTTACACTTCTGAAAGTGGATGCCTAGTCTGTGACACTGACCTCCCCAGTCGAAGGAAACTTCTTAAGTCAAAGATGTACCCTCTTGTTAGGCTTGAGAGAGAGCTATACAAGATAGAGCTGGCAGTAAGCCATATCATAAATTCCCCCCCGACCCATTCAAAGATTGTATTTTCTCAATTTAATAAAAGATAAGTTGAGGACAATTTTTTAATTAATATATTTAAACTCAAGTAGATGATAAATATGTGTCAAATGATAACTTTTTATAATAGAAGCTGAAAGTGTATAAGCCATTATGTCTAATTGAAAGTTCTATAAAGCTCAATGTATTTTGATTTTGAGGTTTAGAATGAGAAAGACTTTCGTCCTGCGAACAGTTAGGGAAGTTTTTTTCAAGTTTTAGTTCATTTTAAAATCGAAGTAGCCTTTTGGGGCAGCAGAATGTCATTACTGTTAACTCCAGTATTTAAAACAAACGAAAGCAGAGCTGTAATGTTGAGTTGGGGCTGAGGGGAGTAGATAACTCAACACATTCCTTCCCTCTTCTCAGAGCCCTGTGTCCCACCACACAACACCGAGGCACTGTGCAGAACCCAGTTTTGTACTTGTTGAATTTGCTGTGAAGACCAACTAAGGTTGATGAGTGAATTAGTTGACATGAGCACTTTCCAACATAGGCCAATGAATAAATGGAAAAACACATTAAATTATAATAGTAATAAATGCATATAAATAAATATAAGATAGTCCTCTTAAGATTTATTTTCAAATGTGACAATAATGTATCTCTTACAGGAAACTGAAAGCTGAAGACAACCAAGAGGCTTATGAGATCTAATGTGAAAATTATCACTCAAGATGCCTCCTGTCAGATGACACATGACGCCAGATAAAATGTTCAGTGCAATCAGAGTGTACAAATTGTCGTTTTTATTCCTCTTATTGGGGTACCATTTTAAAAACTTTATTGGGTTTTTATTGTTGTTGTTCGATCCCTAACCCTACAAAGAGCCTTCTTCTTCCCCTCGCTGTTGGAGCAAACCTTTACACCTTACTTCCAGCAGGGAAAGTGCTTCGACTTCTTGCTTCAGTCATCAGCCAGCAAGAGGGAACAAAACTGTTCTTTTGCATTTTGCCCCTGAGATATGGCATTGCACTGCTTATATGCCAAGCTAATTTATAGCAAGATATTGATCAAAGATACAAAGTTGATATTCAACCTCATGCCAAGGGCTCTCAAAGTATAATCTTTCTATAGCCAACTGCTAATGCAAATTAAAACATATTTCATTTTAACATGATTTGAAAATCAGTTTTTCATACTACCCTTTGCTGGAAGAAACTAAAAATATAGCAAATGCAGAACCACAAACAATTTGAATGGGGTAGAAACATTGTAAATATATCCTCTTTGCAAACCCTGGTGGTATTTTATTTTGTCTTCATTTCAATCATTGAAGTATATTCTTATTGGAAATGAACTTTTGGATAAGTAGGGCTAAGCCAGTTGGATCTCTGGTTGTCTAGTCATTGTCATAAGCAAACTTAGCAAAACCTTGTTCTATTTTTCAATCAGAAAGCAATTATAAATACGTATTACAAACAAGTGGATGTTTTTAATGACCAATTGAGTAAGAACATCCCTGTGTTAACTGGCCTAAATTTCTTCTGGTAGTGTCAGTTCAACTTTCAGAAGTGCCACTTAAGGAAGTTTGATTTTCTGTTTTTGTAATGCACTGTTTTTAATCTCTTTCTCTCTCTCTCTCTCTTTCTTTTTTCTTTTTTCTTTTTCTTTTTTTTTTTTTTTTTGGTTTTAAAAGCACAATCACTAAACTTTATTTGTAAACCATTGTAACTATTAACCTTTTTTGTCTTATTGAAAAAAAATGTTGAGAAGCGTTTTTAACCTGTTTTGTTAATGCTCTATGTTTGTATTTGGAATATTTGAATGATGACAGATGGTGAAGTAACGTGCATACTTTATTGTGGGCCATGAACCAAATGGTTCTCACTTTTCCCGGACTTAAAGAAAAAAAGAGGTTTAAGTTTGTTGTGGCCAATATCGAAACTTACAAGATTTCCTTCAAATCTCTAATAGAGGCATTACGTGCTTTCAATTGCCAAATGATGCCCTCTGACTAGTAGATTTCTATGATCCTTTTTTGTCATTTTATGAATATCATTGATTTTATAATTGGTGCTATTTGAAGAAAAAAAAAATGTACTTTTATTCATAGGTAGGTATCAGGTCTGACCCCAGTGGAAAACAAAGCCAAACGAAACTGAACCACAAAAAAACGGCTGGTGTTCACCAAAAACTAAACATGTTCATTTAGATAATTTGAAAAAGTTCCATAGAAAGGGCGTGCAGTACTAAGGGAACAATCCATGTGATTAATGTTTTCATTATGTTCATGTAAGAAGCCTCTTATTTTTAGCCATAATTTTGCATACTGAAAATCCAATAATCAGAAAAGTAATTTTGTCACATTATTTATTAAAAATGTTCTCAAATACATCTTTCTTTCTTGTGTTGATTTCTTTTTTCATTGTGTGCTGATCAAATTTATTCCATTTAATCACAAAGTCGTTCTGTCTTAACATTTCACCCCTGTATTATCAGATAAATGAAAATTCTCAATTAGTTGTAGGGATAACCAGGCTGTACTGTAAGCTAAAATTTTACCTAACTCCCCTGAAATTAAAAATGTAAGATCAGTCAAGACCTAGAAGTTAATAATCGGATCAGAGACTAAGTCTTTAATATTAAGGGTATATTATTTTTGTTTATGTATGTGTATCTGAATTTCAGTTAATCTATTTCTAACATAATTGGAATTCAACTAGATAAATGTGATTTGTAAAGTTTGAGCCACCTGTGTTCTGTCAGCAGGAAAATTATATAAATCTGAAATGCTTATCAGTAATTATCTGCTTTCTGGTTACAAATTCATGTAAAATTTTAACAATACCTATCATATATTAGGTTGCACATTATTAAAGTTAGTGTATTCAAGTATTCAACTTTAGATGAATAATATGGGCACCGAGTCCTGGAAGTTCCAAGAGCCACAGAATCTGATGTAGATTTTTTCCCTTTCACATATATATTGCTCTTCTACCTAAATTTTGTGTTTATCAGAATTTGAAAATATGAGGGAAAACACTGAACAAAGGGGGTGTAATTTGAAATTTAATTTTATAAAAATGAAGTAATCACCAGCATCTAAAGATCCACAGGTCCACAGGTCAAGAAGTCAGTTTCTAAAAGCTACTTCAAGGAAATATGAGAGGGACATGTGTCATGACCTAATTTCTCTCTTTCCCTTGGTGGGTGGACGATAAATAAGTTAGTCTCTCTCTTTATTTATAGTATGTGATAATACACACTGATTATGTGTATCAGAGGACCTGGGTTTGAGTGACAGTTTTGTCACAGCTGTGTTTCCTTGGAGATGTTACTTAACCTCTAAGTCTCAGGTGCTTCACCTGTGAATTCAGTAACATCTACCTCATGGAGCTGTTGTCATGATTCAGCGAGTTCATGTGTATGATGTGGACTCTGTACACTCCACAAATGACACAAGATATTGTTATATTTACAGACTGAAATTCATGACACATGCAATCCCTGCTTTTCATACCTAGTTTGTTTCTAAGTATTTGCATGAAAGTCCAAGAAGAAGTGTGGTACAAGGATGAGGGTGGTTTCTTTTCCGGTGAGTAAAATTCACTGTGAAATTCCTAATTGTGGAATAAATTTGTGGTGTTTTTGTTCGTTTTGTTGCTCTTGAATTCGAGGGCCACACAGTGGGTGGTAATGCGATGTTTGCAGCACGGATTTCACAATTCACGGGTGCGGACGTGTTACTCGAGTTTTCAACAATTAAACTTGGTGTTTATGTTGGACTGCTATTCTGCCTAGTGGCAGAAAATATAATCTCAATTCCAAGTGAAGTCGACCATACCTGGCTCTTTTGATTATTACATATGTAGTCTGGATTTTCTTCTTTCCCTTTGCACAGGGTGACATCTGAGTTTCAGAGGCTGTCCCCACGTGGAGAAAGTGTGGGTGCTCAGGAAGCAGGGGGCTTTAGAGATTGCTGTTGTCCATGTTTCCTTAAATGATCTTCATTTGTCAGAACCTTACTCTGTATCCTCTTCTCCCAACCTTAATGCCTCTTATTATCCATTGATCCTCTCCTGATACTTCTAAGTCCTTCAATGTAGGGTGGGTGTAAGGAGTCAGGAATGAGAGTTCCATATGCTTTTCTGTGCCATGCTGGAGCTCTAAGGACTTGGGACTTTCTTGGGGTCTCACAAGATACTACAGCGGCCCCTAAACTGCTTGCTGCATTTGGACTGTGTGTCTGTTGAGGGAGGGGGCGTGAGAGTAACTTCTGCATTTTTGAAGAAAAGAGCCTAATAATTTGCATTTTGGAGACAATCCTGTTTATGTTAAAAATAGTTTGGTAGCTACTGCCCTAACAGCTCAAAGATAAGTTTCACTGTAGTACAGCTGGAACTGAAATGAATCTCATAGTCGTGAGTGTCTCACAATCACTTTTACCTTTTCATTGCTCACTGTTAAAAAACATACGTCTCAAAGAGAGAGCATGCATCACATTTTTGTTTACCTCATTGATAAGGTAAACAGCAGAAAGACAAAGAGCAGTCAAATGGCAGCTGTGAAAGAAACTTCAGTATGATTGCTGAGTTAGTAAACTTTCTTTTTTTGTTTTTGAGATGGAGTCTGGCTCTGTCACCCAGGCTGGAGTGAGTGGCGCCATCTGGGCTCACCGCAACCTCCGCCTCCAGGGTTCACGCCATTCTCCTGCCTCAGGCTTCTGAGCAGCTGGGATTACAGGTGCCCCGCCACCACGGCCGGCTAATTTTTGTATTTTTAGTAGAGGCGGGGTTTCACCATGTTGGCCTGGCTGGTCTTGAACTCCTGACCTCAGGCAATCCGCCCACCTCAGCCTCCCAAAGTGCTGAGATTACAAGCGTGAGCCACCACACCCAGCCTAGTTAGTAAACTTTCTACAGGGCAATACAAACATGATACTAATTTTTACTGGGCTAGAAAATCATAACATCTATCTTTTTCTTTAGGTTAAATAACCATCAACCTTCAAGACTGCAGGAAGTCTAAAGTCGGCCACCTTTATCATTTGCAAATTATCTGTGGAAAATATACCTTGGCAATTTACATTCACTTAGGAGAATCAGATAAAGGTACAACAGTGACGTGCTCTTGCTCATGTTTCCTCAGCAGCAGAGCCTGGACAAAGACGTGGATGCAAACAGTTTACTTGGGATATAATCCCAGGACGTGGGAGTGTGAGGGGAGTAAAAGTCAATATAGATCCTTCAAAGTAGGTGAAGGTGCCTCTACCAGGGACTCTGCCACTCTACCGGCTCTCCCCAGAAGCATACAGAACGCCTAACAGAACTTTTCACTGAAGGACGGTAGCCCAAAACTGTTCCCCATTAGCTGCAGGTGGCAGGCGGGGCGGGGATTTCACTTCCCAGTACTAGTGAGCAGACCAAGTGGGAACAGAAGACCCTAAGGCAGAAAGAAGACACGCACACGGCAGGTAGTGGAGATGGGAAGGTGCCAAGATGAGGCGAGTCTGAGCTCAAAGGGAACTTCTGGCCCTAGCAAAACCTCGAAGGCATCTATTGCTGGCAGGATTATTGGAAAATGTTTTAGCATGGTAACAAAAATCAACAATCATTCATTTACCGTTTTTCAGATTTAAGATAAATTTTCCTTCATAATGTACACATATGAAGTTAGTTATAGGTATTCAAATGACTTCCACATTGGTGGAGTTTTTACCAGTTATCAATTGCTGATATTATAGGTGTTGAATTTAATTGACATTTAACATATTTTGAAATGTTTTACAGTATTAGCATTGAAACAAAACAAAAGCAAAAAGCATAGAGAAACACCAGTGAGATGTGCCTTGAATCCTTAGAGGAATAACCACAGTTATGCATTTTCTGACAAAGCAACACGTTTTACAGTATCACAGAAAGTAAAATATCCACAGTAATTCAAGTTGTGCCTTCCAACACACACATATATGCACACACACATATACAACGTTATTGAAGGCAGGTAAAATTACAAAATTCCTCAAAATAACATGAAAAAAATTTCAAGCAAAGTCGAGCATGGTGTAACCAATTTATGTGTTTTGCAAAACTATCGAGATATTATGACAAAAATTGGTAGCATTTCACAGTGACACACAAAGTTTTTAAATTCAATGAAATACTACATTAAAAAGTACTTTAACATGTATACAATCCCATTTCCTTATATTGGACTCATTATATTTACATAGATTGGGTACTGTTGGGGACTGAATGTTTATGTCCTCCCTGAATTCATATGTTAAAATTCTAACCCCCAATGTGATGGTTTTAGGAGGTGAGGCCTTTGGGAGGTAATTAGGTTTTGATGGTGGAGCCTTCATGAATAGGATTAGTGTTCTTATAAAACAAAAACAACAAACAAACAACAAAAGCAACCCTAGAGAGCTCTTTCTTCTTCCTGCAAAGAAACAAGGAAATGTCAGCAGTCTGCAGCCCAGAAGAGGGCCATCACCAGAAGTCAGCTGTGCTAGCACTGTGATTTTGGACTTCCAGCTTCCAAAACTGTGAGAAATAAATTTCTCTTGTTTACAAGCCACCCTGTCTATGGGACTTTGTTACAGAAGCTTGACCTGCCTAAGACAAGTACTTTTTAGAATTCAAATCTTTGACATAATCACTAGCTCCACATACAAGTTAATCTTCCCTCTTTCAGAAATTCTCCTTCTGTTTGGGAAAAACTGAGCTCTTCATCTTTGAGTAAAATAGCTTTTAATGCCTCTGGCTCAAGTTACTTCTAGAGCCTGCTCAGCTTCAGAAATTTAAAAAAGTAACCTGGACAAGTAAGGCTTCTTTTCCTGCCCTGTACCTCAGGGGTCGTCTATTCTTTGACCTGCCTTCCTTGAAACTTTTAAGTCCTCCTCTGGTGCCTGAGATGGGCCTTGGAAGGCAGTGCCAACATGACTGAGTACTGGAGCCTGGAGGAGGACTAATGTAGGCCCAGGCCCCCTGCATATGGGATTAATATTTGAGGAGCTGCAAAATTCAGAATAAATACGTGTGGAGTACTCCTGGGACCCTGTAGCTGGCCTTCTGGTTCCAGAAGAGTGCAATCTATTGAGATCTACTACTAGCACAATGCTAGAAACTAAGATAAACTCTGGAAGTGCTCACAATGTAATGGGAAGCAGACTGTATTAGTTCATTTTCACACTACTATGAAGGAATACCTGATGCTGGGTAATTTATAAAGGAAAGAGGTTTAAATGACTCAGTTCTGTATGGCTGGGGAGGCCTTAGGAAACTTACAATCATGGCAGAAGGGGAGGTAAACACGTACTTCTTCACATGGTAGTAGGAGTGAGAAGACTGAGAGCCCAGCAAAGGTGGAAACCCCTTATAAAACCAACAAATCTCATGAGAACTAACTCACTATCAGAACAGCATGAGCAGCATGAGGGTAACCACCCCCATGATTAAATTACCTTCCACCGGATCCCTCCCATGACACAAGGGGATTATGGGAACTACAGTTCAAGATGAGATTTGGGTGGGGACACAGCCAAGCCATATCAAAGACATGTACAACACTGTAAACAACGTAACAGAGGTATTTACACAGCATATTGTTAGCTAATTGCTCATAATGGTAGATATTTCTTTCATAGGATTGAATGAGGTTATGCTACCAGAATGGTACTGACATGCCTGATTTGAGATGACTTAAATTATAATATAAACAGAGGCCCTGCAGAAGTATTTGCCCTCACCTGGTAGCCAGAGCAGCCCTGAACATGGGGAAGGAGCGTATTTTAAAACCAGCCCAATAAAAACCTGAGTTTTTATATGGAATGCCTATTTATTAATAGACCTTGTATTTTCCACAATGAGGCAGTATAGATAGTATGTATTCAATGTCTTACCTACCTGTTCTCTGTAGAGGTTATGCACAAGTCATCTCTCTAAAATGCCTCTTCTCTTGGTGTATAAAAGTGAGTGTTTATGTGTGTGTGTCTGTGATTGTGGTGGGGAAGTAAAAATAGAGTAAATGAAGTATGTGGGGTTTTATACCTGTTTTTGTTTTCAAACCTACAGGACAAAATTACGCAACATGTCTTCAAGGGCTTGGAAAATGAAAGGCATTTGGAAAAGCTACTGTGTGGAATACCACAGGAAGTAAGTTATGAAGAAATGGATTACTAAAAAAATTAGTTATTTATTCTGTATCTGCTATAATTTCAACATACAATCAGATTAAATTTTAGCAAAAATTGGTGTGAAATATCTAGTCTTAATCTGTTTGGATAGAAGAAGAAATAATGGTTTCAAAGACTAGAGAATTTGCTGACATTCACAATACAGAAACACAGATAGAGTGTGGATATTAATTCAGTTTCAAGTCTAGCACTCTTTCCAAAAACTAAAACTTAACAAACAAACAAAAAACATGTCCTCACCACAGAAAATAAGTAGTTGAGGTGACGGATATGTTAATTAGCTTGATTTAATCATTTCACATTATACACATACATCATAGCTTTGTATTCCATAAATATATACAATTATAATATCAGTTTGCAATAAAATTAAAAACAAACTGTCCTTCAAGAATGAGAATCAAGTTAACAAATGTTAAAACAATAACCGACTTCCATTTTTAAATTAATTATAACTGAAATGTGAAAAAATAAAAAGGTGTCCACACTGGCAACAGGGAGAGGGATGGATGCTAAAGGTACTGTTGCCAAAAATTTAAAAGTACTATAATCATTAATTAATATGTAAATTTTAAAATATTGTTTAGGCTTCCAAAGACCATTTTTAAAAATAAGAAATTATAAATGATAATTTCCAAGCATTGCAAATGTGAATTTATATACATATAAGATATACAATCCCATATTAATATTCCTGATATTACAGGATTTTAACAATTTGACTTAAAAGCAACTTAACCTTCCAAGTATACTTATCTTTATCAAAAAAGAACTGGAGGTTTTTCAAGATTATAGAACATTGCTTCTTAAGTCAGAATTTTTAATTGCCTTGCCAAACCCAGCAATCTCATTCATCCCACTTTATGCCTCTCTCAATGGGAAAGTAAAATATTTTGGAGAGAGGTGTTAACATTTTTTAAAATCTGACTTTTTAAAATGAGCTAATACATTTATAATTTAAAAAGTACTATGCTTGTAGTACTTTGGAGAAAAATAATTCAAGAAAACTATTACGTTGCTTAGACTAAAAATGTACCTATGCATAGGATTAGCATATATTCAAAAGTTAATATATTTATCTGGATGATTTAAGATCAACAATTGTTAATTAAGCTGCACATGTTTCAAGTGTGCATAATTAAACTAATTTTGAGTAAACCACATTCTGCCCTATAATATAGTGCCAAAAATATGACTACTGAACTATCCTAAAAAATTAGTCATACTGCAACATAATCAGAAGAGTTTAATTAATTTACTCATCAGCTTTTTCTCATACTCTTTACTCTGATTTCCATCTGCGTATTCATTCATCGATTCCGCAATCTATTGGGCACTCGTTACACGCTAGGAACTAAGATAAACTCTGGGAGTGCTCACAAGGTAATGGGAGGCAGACATACATAACAATGGAGCAATGTAACAGAAGTATTTAGACAGCAATAAAGAAGTTGTGGAAACTCCAAACAGGAATTGATGACATGTTCTGTCTGGATTATGAAGGCTGAAAAAGTCATCAATTAATCTATAACATAAAAAGCTTTCCTGTCTCAAAATTGTATTCCCTTCTACTTAAGAAAAGCACATAGAATACATTTTAAAATTAAGGTAAATTTAGACGAACAAAAAGACCAGTTATTAATTATGTTTGAGAAATGTGATTTGGATTATTTGTTTTTATTCAATTTCCATCATTCTCCAACTAAAACAGTTTTACAATCACACAAATCTAAAGAAATCATCAATAAAAGCATAAAAGGATTACGTGATAACTATCTTAAGAGGATTTGAGACTAAATCATTTCCCTTTACATTTACTTTATCTCTTTTATATAGATTGTATCAGTAACAATGCTTCTGAACACAGACTGTGAACACAAAACACACAAAATCCAAGTCAGTGTAGCTAAGCAAGTCAGGGTAGCTATTTATGGTGTAAGGAACTGAGAAGTGCAACAAAAGGGCTCTGAGCAGACTTGGTTCAACAAAAGCTCTGCCTCCATTTGTCTGGGAATCTCTTTGCTCTGCTTGGCTCCGCATGTTGCTTCTTTCTCAAGCTGTTACCAATATGGCTGCAACAGACCATTGATCAGTCTCAAGCCACACGCGATCATATTCAGAGGCAGAGCAACAAAAGCTAGATAGCTTCTCAGCCGTCTCTGAAAATGCATCCCAGTCATCTGAATTGTTATGCATGCTCTTTCCAGGACTAATTCTATGTCCAGAGAACACCATGTACTGTTTGGCTAAACCTGTGTTCCCTTAGACCCATCAGGCCCTCTACTGGAATGGACTTACCTGTTACCCTTGAGGTATGTGAACTGTTTGTTGAAGTGAATGAATGATGGGAAAGCAACCAACAGTGAATAAAACACACTCCTCCTCACTCATACATTTAGCGATTAGTCGGTGCTCTGTATTTAGCCCTTATATGTAGTTTATGCAGTAACTTTTTAATGTACTTAATTATGTATTTATTGAAATTGTTGTGGGTACCTAATAAGTGTATATATTATGGGGACATTTTTAAATGACCACAAATTTTTGACACTTCTCTCATCAAGAGGCAAGGTCTATGACCTGTCCCCTTGAATCATGGTAAGATTGTGACTGCTCCAATTAATAAAGAAAGGTGATTGATATCTGAGTTTAGGTCATTCAGGTTCATACAACTTCTTCCTGGTTCTTTCCACATTTGCTGTGCAGAGGCTTACCCTTGGAATCCAGCTGCTCTGCTGTAAAAATCCCAGCTACCAATAAAGGTCTTTTGTGGGTCCACAGTCCCAATCCAGTTCAGCCTTAGCGCCTGTTATGGGATTCTGATGATGATTCCAATTCTTAGCCATTTGAGTCACCACAGTATCACAACATCCCAGCTGGAGCCCCAGACTTCACAGACTGCTGTAAAGACACCCCAAGACAAGCTATCCCAGCTGTGTCTTGAATTTCTAACCTACCGAATCCATGAGCATAAAATTAATGATACTTTATGCCACAAAGTTTGGAATGGTTTGTTGCACAGCAATAACCAGAACTTCTTAAATATCTCTAGTAAAGAGAAAATCTATAAACTTGGGGAAAGGAAGAAAAAAGATCTAAAAATAATGGGAGTTGCCAAGCATTTAAGCAACAGCGTATGTTTTGAGATGGGAGGATGATGTTTTTGAAATAGGATGATGGTAAACAAAACCCTATATTTTATGTCCAGTATCATCCTTAATGCTTCAAGTAGCACATTGCTCAGTGGTAAAGAATCTGCTGCCCCTAAAATGCAATTTAAGTCACTGGTTCTCAGGTTTTACTTTATAAACCAGAAATGTGATGTTTCTTCTCCTTGATTGTATGTGCCAGAGAAGCTACAGGAGTTTTTGAGAGAAATCTGAAATTCAGGGAAAAACTTTTCTGTTTATAATGGGGGCCTAAATCACTCACTTAGATTATAACAATCAAATAATTGTCCTTGCTTTCTCTTCCTACCTTTAATTTTTTTGTTGTTTATTCCTTCTTGGTAACTTCACCAAAACAAGAAAAACCATCAGGCATAAGAATAGAAAATAGACTAATATTTAATCCCCTATAGTAGAAATAAATGCTTAGTAGAGAAAGTATAAAATTAAAAACTTGTAGAGTATTTCCCTGCTTCTTTACAATATTTCTGGAATTTTATATACAGAATATGTTTGCAACATATTTTCAAACAGATTTTAAAATATATTATTCATCACACCTTAAATATACTAGTTTGCGTATGAGATAATGGAGGCTCGAGGAGGCTCTATGTCTTGCTGAAGGTCACACAAATGTGTTTTGTTTTGTGTTTTCTTCACAGTGCCTAGAACAAAGCCTGGTATAACATAGGCCCTCAAAAATATATACTGTATATTGTGTAAGTTGAGTAAGAAAGGCAACTGTACTTAGCACAAGCGATAACAAAAGGTTATTTAGGAGGAAAACCCTTTATTCTGGGACTGGTCCCTGAAGAGGGTCTCTTAAATACGCCAGCGTAGAGTAAGTAGACACCCACCACCCTTAGTGAATGATTAGGAGTCTTTTATTTCTGTGGGCCTTGAGAAAAGTTACTGCTTTTCTGAAGAGATGGAAAAAGAAGAGACAACAATTTTAAAGCCCAAACTCTTTCTGGGCAGGAAATAACAGAGATTCAGCCTCCATTCCCTCAAATAAGAAGCCAGTAAGATTTATGCAAGTGGACCTTCACCCCCTCACATCCATTTTTTTTTCTCATTACACATTCAGATTATCTGTCATTAAAATCACTCTTGTCAGTTCTACTGTATTTTCTTCATTCTTTCAGTCTTCTCACTCTCATTTCTCAAACTTCCAACTCATCTTCCTCAAGGATTAATGTTTCAGCAAATGATCTTGCTTGTTATTTCACCAAGAATAAAACAAAACAGAGGAGAATTTTCCCCACATCTTCTGCCAACCACCAACACACCCACATTAGTACTCACTTGCTTGCTCTCGGTCCTGTTAAAGTGGATGAACTCTCCTGGCTCTTCCACTTTAACACCAGCTCCTTGATTTGTCCATTCGAACCCACTCCCTCTCACCTATTCGAGGTCATCAATCTACCAATGGTCCTCTTCTCTCGTCTTCATAATCACTTTTTTCCACATGATTATAAGCTGAAAAAACACGTTACAACATCTTCAATCTCAAAATTCTCTCTAGGGTCCACATCTCCTTCCACTGCCCCATTTCTCTATGTTTCTTGTGTTTTATGCTGTCACATGTCACTTAACTATGGGGATATGTTTTGAGAAATCATCCTTAGGTGATTCCATCATTGTGTAGACATGATAGAGTGTACTGACACAAGCCTAGACAGTATAGACAACTCCACACCTAGGCTATATGTATACACCTAGGTATATACATTTGGATGAACTGTTACCACTTGTAATCAGTAGAGGTAGTATCAAAATGTTATCTATGAGAAAAATATTTTACATGATACTGCTTTATTTTTCTATAGCATTTTTCAGACATTTATATTTACTTGTTTATTGTTTGTGTCCTCTCACTAGAATGTAACCTCTAACAGGGTAAAAACTTTGATCTATTTACGGCTATATCTGCAACTTCCATCACATTGCCAGTAGGCATTCAACAATTTTTTTGAGTTAATTGGTGAAATTGCTAAGAGTGATAGTTAATTTTTCTTCCTAGTTTATGAGGTTCTGTGCAGAACACCGTTTCATGTGTATTCTTATTGATGCCTCAATAATTCTATGAATGTATTACTCTTTGCTATATGTTATAAATGAGGAAAGAGATTTAGAAATGTCCAAGGGCTTACATGAGTTCAGAGGAGTAGGATGTGGCAGAAGGAAGATCTGAATCAAGGCTGTGTGTCTATTTGGCTTATGTTCTCAACTGCTACTCTAGTTGACTCCATACACTTAAACTATTCTAAAATCAGAATAGTCTTCATTCTATTTATTTACTAGGACTGCACGTTTCTTGAACCTAACTTTTTTCTTGTATCCTCAACTTTTGAAAGTAAATCATTTTGAATTTTAATCTGATTTTAGGCAAAGAAACATGGTTGACTCCATTTCTCCGTGTTTATCTGCCTCTCTCTGTCTCTATCTCTCTTCCTCTTTCTCTGTTTCTCTTTCTTCCTCTCTTCCTCTCTCTGTTTTTCTCTCTCTTTCTGAAATTGGTCTTCCTGCTATTTGCAATGTTTCTTAGGTTAAAAAAATTCGGACAGAGGAAAGGATTCAGCTTTTGTTTCATATGCCAACCTTCCCAAGTTACTGACAAGAAGTGCTCTAAGAAGACAGTTTGCTAGGTTCTCTGTTAATGGATCTTCAGTAATAAGTCTAAACCATAGAAAAGAAAATTTGATTATAAAATAATCTTGAGAGAGAAAACATGAACACACAGTGTTTTATTGACATTTTAATTTTCTTTCATTTTCATATTCTAAAATTCTTTCAACTGCAGCCAGAATATCACAGATAATAAATGAAATAAGTGATTGAGAGCCTAAATTTTTACCAAAAAATAAATATAGAAACTTCATAATGTAATTCACTCCTAATACCTTTCTTCTTAAATTTAAATTATGTTTGTATTTAAAGAGAAAATACTTTCTCCCAAACTTGACTGTTAGAGTATGTAGCTAAGCAGACATGAGCAGGGCGGGAGATGGCCCCCTTCCCTAGCCCCACCAGCCAGGAATGTCAGGCGAGCACCAGGTGGTGGTAAGTGGCTGTTAAATGGTCTCTCTCAATTAATTGTTTGCAGCCAACACCAGCGAAGGGCAGTCTCCCAATAGATAGAAACAGCTAAAGTTGGTGATCAGCAGCTTTCTAATAAAATCTCAGGATTTGGGTGAATGGACTCAAGTATGTGCATTAAGAGGCAAAATGACTGAGTTTAACTGGTATATGACCTTCCTCTAGGAACATTCAACTGGTAAAGTAAAAACATCTCAAATGAGTATGTGCATAACTTCAGTAAACATACTGCACATGTGGTCCCTCCCAAGTATAGGCAGGCCACTGTGCAAACAGATATCCCACCCCAGGGAGGAATCAGTGGAGGAGAAACGCAAACCCCAGGATAATGACAATGCATAAAAGCCTAAGCCAAGGGTCAGATAGCCATTTGGATCTCTCAAGTTGCCCTCTTGATACACTTAATACACAACTTAAATACACTTGGCCCTCTTCCAAGTGTACTTTACTTCCTTTTGTTCTTGCTCTAAAACTTTTTAACAAACTCTCACTCCTGCTCTAAAACTTGCCTCAGTCTACCACTCTGCCTTATGTCCCTCAGATGAATTGTTTCCTCTCAGGAGGTAAGAATTCAGCTACTGCAGACCCATATGGATTTGCTGCTGCTACATGACTATGAAGTTTTATAAACAGTTCAGAATTTTAGCTTCATATGATGATAAAAAAACAAGTTCTTCCACACTTTTTAAAATAAAAGCTGACCCTTGACAGGACGTGCTGCCCCAAGATATGGCACCTTGGCATTTGAGGAAACAGCAGAAGTAGGAAGGTCACTGTCACCTTCCCCTCACTCTTCTCCCCTGAAGCAGGACATAAAACCTGGGAAGCTCATTCTCTGATCTTTCTCCTTGCTGAAGACCCTCATGTGATAGGTGTTTTGTTCTATACCCAGAGGAAAGGAGTGTCACAGAAGGAATCTAAGAAGAATCTGAACGAACAAGTCTTGCTAAATTCTCCCCAGTTTGCTTCTGCTAAAGCGTACCCTGTTGTTCTTAAATAATGTATATTGCAAACCTGTCCATAAACTACACAGATTTCCCTGTTTCTTTGGGTCTTCATTTCTGAAGGCTCCTGTGTCAAATGAAACTTATGTTAAATACATTTGTATGCTTTTCCCTTGTCAATCTGTCCTTTGTTATAGGAGCCTCGGCCATGAACTTTGCGATCAGTGAAGAAAACATATTAATTTTGTCCCCTACACCCTGCTATTACAGAAGAGAAGTTTTGAAGAGATTTTTAATTTAATCCTTCCTGTTCTCCTTTAAAATGATTACCAATAATTTTACTACATTATCAGAATAACTGATAATTTGATAATCAGAATAACTTATCCTGCTGAAAGTCCAGCTTAATGGCAAATTGCCTAAATGCCGAATTTGTCCACTTGTTTTATGTTAGCAAATTTGAAATTCCCTTTTTTCATATAATTTATCATGCAACATTTAAAACTCTCACATTTATTTGATAATGGATAAAAAGTAAATATTGAAAGCAAATATAATTGTAAATAAAAAGCTTTGCTTTTGGATTACACCTATTCTGTGAAGAATGGCTCCATTATCACTCTTATGCTGTAGTAAACCAATTTTTTTTGGCCTTTTCTTCAGATTCAAGGAAAGGTGAAAAAAAAATCATTTGACTGCTGCGTTAATTGCCAACAATAAGACTGTACAAAATGACCACTCTGCAAAATGTGATGTGCTCAACACAAATGTGGATCCAATGAAAATACAAATTCCTTGCTCCATAATATAAACAAAAACAGGGTAAGATACTATTATGCAAAACAGCATTATATGCTGCTGTGATGAAAGCTAAATTATGTGGTAAAGACAATTTCAGCATATATACGTGTGTGTGTGTATATGTGTGTGTGTATACATATATGTATGTATGTATATATGTATGTGTGTATATATACACACATATATATGTAATACACACACACAAATACACATGCTGACACATATACATATATATACATGCTGACAGATACCTGCCTATATATGTATATATATATAAATGCTGTAATTGCATATACACACATATGTCAGCATCTACCTGTCTATCTATCTATCTATCTAACTATTCATCTATCTATCTATGGAGAGAAAGAGAGAATATATATGGGCAAGGAGAACAGAGGAGAGATGAGGGTCTATAATAGCTCTTAGGCAATTCTGTAAACATGGAAAGCAGATGTTTCAAGTGATGGCTGACTGTTCAGATCTGAGAAATATGAAGGTTTTGTGATCTCAAGAGAAGCCAGTAAGATACAACTTATAATAATACATTCTCAATAGAATAAGGAGCTAAAAAAGGAATTGCAACCTTTGTTAGTAACCATTCATTACAGAAAAACTACACAAAGACAGGAAAAGGAAATGTTCTAGTACAGGAAAGGAAATGTTCTAGTATACTATGGCTCAGCTATGAACAATATTGTTATTGTCAACATAAGGTAAACATTGAGCATCAATTCAAAAGTCTCATAAAAAATGAACAATGGATGTAGGAAGGGGAAGTGTATGTGTTTGAGAAATGGCAAGTGAAGAGCTAAATTTGAATTCTCAAAATGATAAATAAATAAGTGATTAAACTTTGATAGTAAAATAATATATAAATGTTATTTAAAAATACACACAAAAATATGAAAACAAACAACTAAAATAGAACTTGGGTGAGGAGAGGTGAACAAGGTATTGCTTTTTGTTGGTGTTGTTTTAGCTTTGTAGCACTAGTCAAGTGATGGGGTTGACATCACACTATCCCAACATATGGCACCGTGGCATATTGAATATTTTAAGCTGAAGGTACTGGGGAAACCCACAGAAGCAGGAAGTTCACTCTTACCTTTACCCGCCCCTCTCCTGTGAAGCAGGGTAAGAGACCATGTGAGAGGTGCCTTTACAATCCCCAGAGGAAAAGAGCATTATCATCTTGGAAGACACAGGGACACAGAGAAGAATATGAACAAACAGGGCCTGCTAATTTTCCCCCAGTAGATTACCATTAAATCACACCCCTTGGCCCTATTAAATTCCTTCGTGACTGTCTACTTTTTATCATACCATCTATTTAAAAGACCTTCAGGTTTAATTGCTTCTTTGGGTCTTCATTTCCTTGTGTTGGCTCTTGTGTCACGTAGAACATATATTATACAAATTAGTTCACTTTTTTCTTGTTAATCTGTCTTTCATTATAGGGCCCTCAGTCATGAACCTGACAGATAAGGAAAAGGTATTTTTCTGCCCCTACATCAGTATTAGAACACTGTACATGCATTTATTTCATTAAAAAAATAGAAAGAAGACGTAGTAAAATACAAGTTATTCAATATCATTATGTACAAAAGAAATTTTAAAGGAGAAGTTTAAAAAAATCTGTCTCGGGTAGCATCTAGCTGAGGGCGGCAGTGTGGTGCGTCTTCAATACTAGATTCCAATGTGGGGACATCTTAGCTGTGTCAATTGGGTTTGTTATTTGACTACTCTGATAATTAGTTTCCTGTTGTGAAAAGTAGAGAATGATAAAATCTACCACATACAGTTGCATAGTATTAATGTTATAATGCTAAAATATCTACACAGTACCTGGTTTATTGTTTGACATGTAAAATGTATCAAATACTCTAAAAAGAATTCATGGTGTGGCTGAACCTATGGTTCAAGTTTTCAGAGTCTCTTCCTGGGATTAATTTTTCAAATGTAATTAACATTAACTTCATTAAGGCAAATTATAATTATATTCCAAGTTATTTAACAAAATCTTGTATGCGTTATTCTTTATAGTCACTGATTGTAAGATTTACGGTCTTTAGAATTTTGTAAAGATCAATTTCTCTTGATTTCAAAATATGTAGTAATAATGAGTTTCTCAAAGTTTTCATATTAACTCTGGAACACTGTAAATCTAAAAGCAATAGTTAGAACAAGGTATTTTGTGGTAAATTATAGAGTTATTTGTATGACCTTCAGTGAAGAAAAATGGGATTGGGATAACATTACACATTAGGGGGTCTTCCTAAATAATTCAATAATTCAATAAAGATTAACTAGTGGATAGAAGAAACAATGGACAAGAAAGATGAAAGGGAAAACCAAATGTAGTGTGTGTGAATAATTTGTGGAACTAAAGAGTACCAGTTGAAGTAGAAAGACGATCAAAGGCTAAGAAGTCCTAACAGTAAATGAAAGAACAAGAAGCCAAATGTTAATCATTACACTCATAGACTGGTAAGCAGTAGGTGCTGCACACCCAGTACTTTGCCAAAATCAGCTAATTTCTTTAGAAAGCCTGTTTAATCTTGTCTGTATTCTATGGTAGGTAGTTCCAAGTGGGCCCATTTCCAGACACAAAATGAAAGGAAGAAAGTATTTTACCTTCACACTCAAAATATGTAGAACAAAGCTCCTAAACCCTTATTAAGAGCAACTAGTGATCCTTGAAATGAATAAATACAAGTGATTCTATGTGTTTCTTCATATTCTACATTATAGAATGAAGATCTGCTATATTTGTCCCAGTAACTTCCTCTATTCTTCACTTGCTTCTCCTTCTTCTGTCTCCCTCCTTCACATATTTTTAGGCTGGATTTGGGAATTTTCCATCTGCAGGTTGTAACAGATCTTTTGTTGAAGATTGAAAGAATAAAACACATTCAGAGTCCGTGACATTCCTGACGTTCATTCACTCACAAACCTACTATTGTGAATTAAATTTAGATTCTTTACATTTAGGGTTCATAAACGTGATTTTGATTTACATATTTGAACATGTCTAAAACATTTCATGATTGGTCTTGTTTAACTCGATACTGAAGTCTATATCTGAGGGTCACAATCAGCTAGAAGGTAGACGTTGTAATCCTGTGTATTTTTAATCTGAAATTAAATTTCTATTGTCTAAACAACCGATAAATCATCACTAAAGCAATTTTTCTTTTTCTTCTTTGAGACAGAGTTTCGCTCGTTGCTCAGGCTGGAGTGCAATGGCACGATCTCGGCTCACTGCAACCTCCACCTCCTGGGTTCAAGCAATTCTTCGGTTTTAGCCTCCAGAGTAGCTGGGATTACAGGCATGTGCCACTGTATCTGGCTAACTTTTGTATTTTTAGTAGATGTGGGGTTTCACCATGTTGGTCAGGTTGGTCTTGAACTCCTGACCTCAGGTGGTCCACCAGTCTAGCCCTCCCAAAATGCAAAGATTACAGGCCTGAGCCACCACGTCAGTCCTAAAGCAAGTTTTCAAAAGGCGTATTTGTATCAGATCAGCCTGATTACGGTGGTTCTATGTGAGTACGAGATAAAAGAGGTAATTTTCTGCATTGGTGAAATCTTTCAACATTTTGGTGACTTTACTACCTCCTGTGCTTTAGGAATTGGTTCACATGATTTTTATTTACTTATTTTTAACTCTAATTTGGATTGCTGTCTGGGGCTTAGCAAGAGTAGAAAGAGAAGGTTTGCCATTCCTCCTTTGAAAATCAAAACTTTAAGCATTTATTTCCCTTGTCCTAGGAAAGCTGTGAATCCTAAGGGCTCTAACTTGGAGTAGAAGAGTGAGGGGGAGAGAGAACGGAGAAGCTGAGCCAGGGAGAATCCCACTGGACTTGTCAGAGTAGGTAGGTAGGCAGACATGAGCAGGGCAGGAGAGCCGCCCCCGCGCCCCCTGCAAACCAGGAATGTCAGGCGACATCAGGTAATGGTGAAGTGGTTGTTAAATTGTCTCACTAAAATGGTAATTGGTCACAGCTGACACCGGGGAAAGGCCGTCTCCCAGTAGACAGCAAACACCTAAAGCTAGAGATCACTAGCTTCCGGATAAGATCTCAGGAGTCTGACAAGGGGGCTCAAGCATGCGCACTGAGAGACAAAATGGCTCAAGCATGCGCACTGAGGGGCAAAACGGCTCAAGCATGCGCACTGAGAGGCAAAATGGCAGCCATCAACTGCCCGTCACCTTCCTCTAGCAACCTTCAACTGCTAAGGGAAAAATGCGTGGAGAGAGCGTGTGCACAACTTCAGTAAACACACCGCATGTGCGGCCGCTCCCGAGTGCTAACAGGCCACTGTGCCTATGGACAGCCCACCCCAAGGGAAGAATCAGGGGAAAAGTAATGCAGACCCTGGAAGCATGACGACATATAAAGACCCATGTCAAAGGCCGAACACCGCACTTCAGTCTCTCAGGTCACCTGCTTGAGAGATTGGAGGGCCAACTCTTCCAAGTGTAGTTTGCTCCCTTTCATTTCTGCTTTAAAACTTTTTAATAAACTCTCACTTCTGCTCTAAAACTTGCCTTGGTTTCTCACTGCCTTATGCCCCCTTGGTTGAACTCTTTTCTCCCGAGGAGGCAAGAATTGAGGAGGCAAGAATTGAGGTCGCTGCAAACCCATATTGATTCACCACTGCTAACATATTTATGCTTTGTAAAAAATACGACATTAAAGTTTTGCTGCTTCACTTGGGATGAGAAACAGGATAGAATGCAGCTGATGTAGTAATTGGAAACTTCGAGAGAAGTGGGAATAAATGAGGCAGTAGAAAATAATGATCTCATGTTTTATGACATTTTAGTTATCTTTAGGCAATGTGTGAGAAGGATGCTAGAAGTGAAACTTCCTAGAATCAAGGAAGGGTATTGAAGTCTTCAGGCAAGAGGGAATTGAGCTTTTCCCAAGAACTGAAAGGCCCAAGTGACTCAGGTATGGAGACTGGTGAAGCATTTCTGAAGGGGCTGAAGAGAAAGACAGCTTTCGAAATGATGAGATGCCCTACACAGTTAGGGCACAAATTTCTGATTTTGCCAATGGGGTGAAAAGGGTGTCAAGCACCAGGGCAAATTTACCACAATCAAGTCTTGTTACCCACCATTGCAGTCTCAGAAGCTTAACTTTGTCAACGTAGGAGTTAGCTAAAAGCATAGTTATTGAAATCAGGTAAATGAGGGTTCAAAGCCATAAATCACAAGCTACTAGCTAAAGACCTGCAGGATTGTGATTTAGCTTCTCTAACTCTCAGGTTTTTTTTCAATCTGGAAAATGGGGATAATGGTATCCACTTTATGGGATAAAGGAATATTAAATAAATTAGTGCTTATAAAATCCTTAGCACAAGGCTTAACACACCCAAAGAGTTCTGTAAATGAATTTTTACTTTTCAGGTCAGATTCACACTGACTAATCTCCTAAGAGATGGATCTGTCCATCAGAATAAAGATTTGTTAACATATGATTGGGAATAGTTGACAAACATTTGGATCTGTTATACTTTGCATATATCTACCCAGGTAGAGCAAAATGCTTTAAAAATCCAATAATCTCTGGATAATTTGTTTTCAGGTACGTGTTCACACCCTTCCCACAGCTTGCCCTGAGTATTTCTGGCCTCACTGTAAAATAATATGCATAAAAAACATGTCGTTGTTATTTTAATGAAATGAACTACAGGCCATAACTGCCTCTCTTCTAACCAATTTTGCTATTTTCTACAGCATAAAGTCTAAATTCTTCAGATTTTGCATTTACGTATCTTCACCAATGGCCCAGTTGTCATAGTTTAACCTCCTCCTCCATTCATTCCCAACAAGAAATCTAGGCTTCTCAAGACTAATAAACACAGCATAGTTTCTTATTACCAAGATAACGCCCCTGGCTATTCCTCACTATTGTCAGCAACTTAATCTCTCTTTTTCTCAGAGAGTTCTTCGCCATCTATTTAATGTCAATCATTTTCAGTGAATATTAACATATTTCTGTATTATTATCCTGTCTATTTTATCTGTCTTTTGTTTTTTCTAAAAAAGAATTCAGTCTAGTTTTGGCCTCTGTTTCATTTCTCATATGGCAGAGTACAAGATAACATATTCTTATGTTAAAGAATAAAAAATATTCAATTATATATGTTAAAACACAGTAAGGAAGACTTTATTCAGGACCATTGTAAGAAAGGTACAGGGACTACTGTGATTTATAGTCAAGGATTAAGTGGGGTCAGAGGCTGGAAAATTACGAAGGAGAAACATCAGAGGTAAGAGTGATTCTGGCTAAGCCAACCTAACCATATTCTAGCTGAAAACAGGTCAGGGTGAACAGACATCACCTGGGGAAGGAGGAGGAACTGAATCTATTATGGTTGGTGATCAGATATTGAGAACCAGGTTTTTTTGCCAAACTGGCTTAATAAGGTTCTTTGCTAAAACTGGATTTTACAAGGAGATAAACAAATGGACCAAAGAGAAGATGCGGAAGCCTGACTAACTTTTGGTCAAGCAGGGAATCTTTGTCACTTGTTAGGTGCTCAATAAATACCAGTAAATTAATTCATGCAAAGGTGAGAATATGGTCTATTTTCTAGAAAATATGCTTACTTTTGCCATTAGGAAAATATCTATTTTTAAAGTATTTAAAATAAATTTCCTCAATAAAACAAATTATTAATTTGATAATTTAAGATGGTAAAAAAGTCGCAGGAAGCTGATGTTTAAAAGGAAATATTTGCTTTTTCATTTGCTAGAGTCACTTTTAGAACACTGAAAATAAAACAAGTTTCAGGGCTGACTTAATGAAAATTATCTTCCAGCTGGAATTCCTTCTACTCTTAAGAGCTAGAGACAGGCCAGGGTGATGAGACATTACCCCAGGGAGCTTTGAGGAGAAACAAAGTCCAGTGAGTTTTGAGAACATCCCCCGCTGCAGAGGACAGCCAATTGGGGATGTTCACTTAGGAACTGTGGGGCTATCAGTCAGGTCACTGCTGGAGACTGCAGGGTGACATGGTGATCAGCGTTTTAAATGCTTCCTTGGTGATTCTCATGGGAAGCAGGATTGAGAATCCCTCATGGGAGAAAGAAAAGAAAGATAAAAACTTGTTTAGCACTGGCACGGTTTAAGACCCGGTGTCATGCCCATAACAGAAGCCAGCTGCTCTCAGCTGTGCTGTGTGCTGGGTCCTTCCCACTGTCTTGGGGACAGCACCTGTCCATTCTCTCCCAGAACGTTTTATGTCCAAATACCCACATAAGAAAACTTAAAATAGGCATTTGTTTCAATAAGAGGTGACAAACAAAAGAATGAGAAACATTCATTTATTACTTGTGCCTTTTTTTCCTCCAAATTTTCCTATTTCCTCCAATCTATTCAAAGTAATATGAATTGGAAGAGTAAAATGATTGGCATATCTATAGAAAGATTCAATAACCACCCTGGAATCTGATAGGCTAGCACTAGATATAGCACTAGCTTATGAAGAAGTCCATAGGCATTGGATAAAGAAGTAAGATGCAATCAAAGGAACATTAATGGAAGGTTTAACCTTGAGCCACACAGATTATGGAACTTGTTCATGAATTTGTACCCCTCACTCTTACCCTTCCCAAGCCTTCCCCAAGGAGAGGGGAAATTGGCATATTACTGAAGGGCTACACGTGTAAGTGTGGTCAGGAGTACAGCTTGATTCATCCTGAAAATTTCTGTAGAAAAGATGAGTTAATAAGTCATGTTTCCAAAAAATTAGTGGATGAGAGAAGATGAAGGAAGTATATTCGGATGCAATGGATTAAAACTGGCCTGTGAAAAGGCGTAGTAATAGGACTGGTGAACAGAAAGTAAATTCGTTTGGATGAAAAGAAAGGTCTTTGCATGGTATCATGAGAAGCTAATTCGTTAAGATGGAGGTGGGAATTATTGCTGGAATGAAGACTCTGAAGCCTGAATGTAATAGAATATGCAAGATAAAATGATGTTTTTAAAAGTGAAAGGCCAGTTGTCACCGTGTGGCACACTCACGGGCTGTATGCCAAACTCATTTCCCTAGTCAAACCACATTTTCAGTCTTCTTTGTAGCCAGGTGTGGTTGAAGGACTGAATTTGGCCCAGTGGAAATAGAGCAGAGGGGATATGAGGTCCTTCTAGGACTGGCCTGCCAAATCCTATGTGGGACCCTAAGTGCTCCTTCTTCTCTTGCCTGTTGGATAGCAACGCTCAGGATGATCTTGAAAGCAAAGTGTTAAAGATGACTCAGTATCTGAATTCTGAGTTACACTACTCTCGTAACAAGGCACACAAAGCACTGGACTATGTGCTTAATTGAATGGTTAAGCCACCTTCCAGGGATTTGATAGGCTAAGACCAAATGTAGCATTAGCGTATGAAAGTCTACAGACATTGGATGAAGAAAGTAAGATGTCACCAATGAATGCTAATAGAGGGTTTCACCTTGAGCCACAAAATAATGCCACCTTGATAAAATATAATCTTCTTAGCCACAGAAATTATGGGCTTATCTGTTATAAAAATGAGCTAACTTAGCTAATGCACCTAACGTAAAACATATTTTTACTCTGTAGCATAATGGAAATATGAGTGTGATATAATGGAAGATAAACAGAAAGGGATGAAGAGTGGATTTTTAATAAATTTATTTTTACGTCATAGACAATACTTCTATGAAGGCATTTACATATCATCTATTTCTTATAATGTAACTATATATTAAAAGATGAACACATTTAGATAGGTAATTTCTCTATTTTGTATCTGGAGAACTGCGTTACTATCGCTGCATGTCTCACGAATGAATGACAATAACTTTGATGGATAAGCTCAGGGTCCTAGCATAGTTAAAGATAAAAGACAGTGAGTAAGCATGACATGTCTACCACACAAAGGCAAAATGAAGAGGAAAAGAAACAAGAGTGGTACAATGTGATAGCGTGCAGGATATGCTATCACCGAATATGGCATCCTGGCATTTAGGAAAACAGCAGAAGCAGGACACTCATTACTTTCCTATTGCCCTTACTCTGAAACAGGCCAAAAAAACCTAGGAAGGATTCTTTGACCTTCCCCTGGAGTTGGGCACAAAGCCTTCATGTGAGAGGTGCTCGTCCTATACCCAGAGGAAAGGAACAACCTTATCTTTCTTCAGAGATACAAGGTACAGAGAGAAACAGGTATAGAGAGAAACATCTGAACAAACAAGCCTTGCTGAATTCCCCCTAGTTTATTACCATTAGGTTACACTTTTCTATCCAATTACACTTCTCCGCAACTATCCACTTGCTCATTAAACCTAGCATAAAAAATACACAGACATATCTATTTCTTTGGGTCTTCATCTCCAAAGAATCCCATGTAATGTAACACATGTATTAAATACATTTTTATGCTCTTCTCCTGTTAAATGGTCTTTTGTTATAGGGGCCTCAGCCATAAACCTAAGATGGGAAGGAAGGAAATTTTTGTTTTCTCCTACAGTTTCTGGCACCAAATGAGGGGTGGCTGAGATACCCTACTTGGTCCAGAGCCTGCAGATGAGATCCTGGAGTACCTGTAAAAAGCTGGTGCAAGGTAAGAATTCTGACCAAGGTCAGATCTCCTGGATCTCTGCCTCTAGTGCCTGGTCAAGAGAAGGTAAAAACCTCTTTTTCCCTTCCTTTCCAAATTCAGCATAGCAGAAGAAAGCCATTTGTTTCCATTGTAGCTCTGGTTAAATTTGATTTGGGGTACCTATTAGTTTTAGGTATTTCCGCCCCCGACCCAGGGTTGGCAATAATGTTCCTATTTGTCTTGTCTTGTATCCTAAGAACTTTGGATGTTCATTTCCATATGAAGGCTCCAGAGTCACATAAAAATTATATTAATTTCTATGCTTTTCTCTTGTTAATCTTGCATTCTACCATGAACCTAAGATGGGAAGAAATATTTATTTTCCCCCACACACGCAAGACTAAATGGTAAATGGGACAAAATGGTGTTTTAGAAATGAAGTTAGGCCTAATCCACAATTATTGGATACTAGGAAGATATTCAGAATTGAAGACAACCAAGCAGAAAAATTCCAAGACCATGGGTACCAGTGAATGGCACCTTCAATGCTTCTTAAGCTTCTTTACATCACGGCACCTATAGAAAATCATAATATTGAAATGGCACAGTTAGGTAAATGGATGTAATTGTTCATGGCTGGAAATAACAAGCCAATGGCTCAAGCCCTGGTAACAAAGCTGGTTAACTTTAAATATGCGTTTTTCCTTCCACAGGATTGTTGTTTCTGGGAAGTGGCTGCTTGGCTGTGGACTCTATGTTCCAGCTTTCTTTGTATCAAACTATGGTTAACAATGGATTATGAGCAGAAATAATCTGTGGTATGATTGAACGAAGGTGGTGAAAAAGTACGTGTCAGAGCCCTAGGAGAGCTTTGGTGGCTAAATTATCCCATGAAGAAATGCCACCTGCTGACCAGAAGCATTAACTTTTTACCCTTTCATAAACAAGAAATAAACTACTACTGTTACACTGTTAGAATGTTGGAGCTCATTACAACTCCTACCAATATCTTAACTAAAAGATACCTCACGGGCTGAGATGATCAATATTTCCACTCACCTGTAATCCATTCACAGCAAATGGTGTGTCCCAGTTGGAAAATTCTGCCTGGAATCACCCAGGTAATTCATTAAATAAATGAATGAAGTAGGAGCGTGGGGGAATAGGCTTCCTTCAGTTTATCATTAAGTTTCTAGTTCATTAAGGGGACATATTTCAAGACAGCAAAGAGAACTAACATTTATTAAATACCTGTTATTAGAACTATAGAACCTATTATTAGCACAATACTATTTTCATACGTTTCATGTAATTTTATGCGAAAACCTACATTTCATTTTCTGATATAATATTTATCCATTTTCCTCATGTTTTACTTTGTTCATCTCTACCAACACACAACCCTGAAGGAATGCTCTTATGTAAGAGCATAGCAATTAGGTAGTTTAGAATAAAACTGTCAGAAAATACAACCCTAACTTTAGTAATAATAACAATAACAATAATAATAAAATATACGAAATGCATGTAACCAAATAGTCCACTTGATAAGGAACCCAGTCCAGTGATAACAACTTTAACGCACTGATGAGAGTGGAGCCTCTCATTAGACCCATCTCCCAACACTCTTGCATTGAGAATGAAATTCCCACACAACTTTTAGGGGGACACGTTCAAACTGTAACATCTGGGTGGGTGATGGGAGATGTTTGAAAATGTTGTTTCCTTTCCTACTATTTGGGAGGAAACGATAAGCCAGACATGAAACACGTTTTAGGTCCCTATGTAATCAGAGTTTGAGTAAAATGAACTTAAAAAATAAAAAGGAAACAAGAAAATCCAGAACCCTCTTTTTCAGAAAGATGTATGGGAAAAAATGTCAAGGGAGGCAAGGCCACCTCTTGCGATTCCCACTGCCCACTACTCATTCACCTCCCCTCCTCAGCTAAGTCTGATCCTAGAATGTGCAATCTAAGGAAAGGGGCTGCTGCAGAAATGCGGCCCAGATTTGTTCTTTTAATGAATTGGAGCTCAACAGTGAGAAGGTGTGCTAAAGGACCAATCTGAAAAAAAAAAAACAAAAAAAAAACAAGGAAAAAAGTCAAAGAGCAGACTGCAAGATGACAAATTATAAGGGAGGGTTTTCTCATAATTTTTGTATTATGCCAGTTAATTCTGAAACATTTATTTTTAAAATGGTTATTTTAAAAGTCATTTTGTCTAAATTTTTTTTACCATAATTCTTCATGTAAAGTTTAACTTTCTTCCAGTTTTTATTTGTGTTTTTTTAAAGATAGAGATATATACAAGATAAAGGATAAAGCCTACCTATTTAGCTGGGAAATGGCTCTGAGATGTGAAAAGACTTTCTTTGATTTTTGAGAAAATGGTGGAAATTATGTATTATTTTACTATTTGTGTCAAAAATTATATATTTTTATTTATATTTCAGCAGAACAAGAGCAGTGACACACAACATATTTCGGTATATAATGCATTATTTTAGGAATAGAAATTCAGAAAATAGTAAATGAAGTCATAAAGAACATTCTTCACGCAGAGCACGGCTATTCCTTTCCAGGATCTGGACAGTTTTCAGTCCATGTAAGCCTCCACCCAATGGAGGACAGGATAAATGTCCCAAAAGTTGCAACATGATTGCTGACATTGTATAAGGTGTTTCCCGCCTTGTATTCAGTTGTTTTAGCAGCCAGATACTTTTTAATAATTATCCTTGGTTTAGGGGCTAATAATCAGTTATTCTGACCTGGAGATTGTCTACAGCTCGCCAACCTTTTTGTTTTAAGGAAAACAACAATATTTATCCTGCACATTTTTTTCCTGCCATTCTGTGCTTTGCAGGGCCATTCCATCTTTCTTTCTTGCTAGGCCTCTAACTCCAGGCCACAAATCACAAACATTAATCCGCTTGACTTTGATTAATTGTCTACTTTGTTATTCAGGCATTCCATCAACAGAAATCATTAAGAATTCTTTAACAATTTCCTCCTTATGTTTAATCTGCTTATTAAATGTGTTTACAATTATTCTTTTAGTTTCATCATATTACTGGCTTATTGCATTTGACTTTACTGATTTATGGTTTCTTCGTAAAGGGCTTCTCCCTGTTCAAGACCTGTTAAATTAAATGCTTTCAGATATAATAAACCTGTTCGGACAGTGGGTCTTTATTGAATAACTCTGCAGTTACTATGGAGTGACTGGAAATGTGTAGTGGAAAATACCCTTCTGATATTATCTGAATGTCTCATTGTTGCATTACACATATTAGAGGCTTAATGATTTTTCTTTTTTCTTTTTGATTATGGAGTCTTACTCTATTTCCCAGGGTCGAAGATAGTAGCATGATCCCGGCTCACTGCAACCTCCACCTCCTGGGTTCAAGTGAGTCTCCTGCCTCAGCCTCCCGAGTAGTTAGGATTACAGGCATGGGCTACCACGTGTTCACCTAATTTTTTTTGTATTTTTGGCAGAGAAGGGGTTTTACCATGTGGGCCAGGCTGGTCTTGAACTCCTGACTTCGTAATCTGTCCTCCTTGGCCTCCCAAAGTGCTGGGATTACAAGTGTGAGATATAGTGTGATTACAAGTGTGAGATATAATTTAAGTATACTAGATGCATGCTTCAAGACACTTAAGCATAGGAATAGTGATGAAGTGTAGCTAAAAGATTTCTAGATAGGGACTTAGAAGGTTGGGGTTCTAGTATGGGATCAAATGACTTTTACCTTCATGATTTGCCAAATGTCCTTTTGGTAAAAAGCATTTTAGTATATATGGCTCAAGATTATATTGACAATAATGATAATAATAACAAAAAGTTTGTGAGCGTTTTTTTGTTAATGTAAGACATATTCTCCAAAGATTATCTCATTTAGGTTTTAAAATAATCTAAAAAGTAGATTTGATCATCATTATTATTGTTGTTAATATTCTTATTGTTACGTCTTATCCATTGTAGAGATGATGACAAACTGAGACTTGACTGAGATGAAATGATTCAGAATTTAAAATGTTACTCCAAGCCCTTATACATTTCTGTGGAAAGAGGGGGTTCAACTTTAGTGTCAATTCTAAGAATAGTATCATGAAAGTAAGGGGAACATGCATCTTTAGAAACAGAAAGATTTTATAAGCCTCTCACATATTCACTATTCATGGAAAGCATCATCTTGAAATTGTACATTGACTTCTCTAAGCAAACTTATCCCCAGGGTTAGACAAAGCTTGTTTATGTTTTAGCAATCAAATAGGATTTCTATTTGAAATCCAAGTCAGTGCACTGCAGGATTAGCCATTTCTTTTTGTTTCAGTCATTTTCACAAGTTCACACTAAAAAGTAGCTGAGGACTCAGAACCAAATAATTGTATTTTGATTCATTCTAGTTTAATTTGGTCTTCTTCCTCTTCCCGCTCCTCAAAATATTAATTTGTAATCATACTGGGAAAGAGATTATTCTTCTACTCTGAAAGAGACAGTTGAATAAAGACAGAATGATGCTAAGACAGACACCTTGTAGCGGAATTGAATGGGAGACTCCTGAAAGACATGTCCACATTCTAAATCCTGGACCCGTGAATGTTACCTGATCTGGCATAAGGGTCCTTGCTGATACAATTCAGTTAAGGATCTGGAGGTGAAGAAGGTCTTCCTGGATCATGGGGATGGGCCCTAAATCCAATGACAAGTGTCCTTGTAAGAGATACAGGGGTGAGATTTGACTGACAGAAGAGGAGAAGGTGACATTAAGACAGAGGCGGAGATTGAAATGCTGTGTTCCCAACCCAGGAACACTCAGGAACGCTCAGGCAGCCACGAGCAGCTGCAGGAGGCAAGGAATGTTCTCCCTCAGAACCCAGAGAGAGAGTGTGGCTCTGCCCAGCTTTCATGGTGGACATCTTGCCTCCAGACTGTGAGAGTGAATTCCTGTTGTTTTAAATTACCCAGTTTGCAGTAATTTGCTATCACAGACACAGGAAAGTAATATACCCTTATACAAACAGATTTTGGGAAACCAGATAAGTAAATTACCTGGTAGTCTTAGAATGTACAATGAATACATATAGTAAGAGAGAGTGAAGAAGGCCTGGCACAGCAACGATAATTCACAGAAACCTTCAGTGATGTTGCCTGTGAATTGGTTAAATCATCTGTGTTTTACACTGACGTGTAATTCCATGAATATAGTCGTAGGACATCATTTCTTGGAAACTTTCAAAAATGGCATAGATTAGCACTCTGACGGAGTCACCCAGTTAATTGCTGAAAGCAAAGCACGTGAAGTAAAAGAACCTTGAACTAGCAATCAGCACACTAGAGTCCTAACCTTGACTGGGCCACTTAACTGCTCTGCAGTTTTAGGCAAATTAGTTAAACTGTCTTCTTCTCTGCAGAGACTTGGTGAAATCGGAGGTGTGTGGGACGGGAATATTTCTACATGGGCTGTCGTTTGTGATAATGAAACACATCATAATTGTGGAAGAGGGCACATTTTTCTTGACCTTGAACACTGGTGGCTAACTTAGCTCTCACCACTTTTGTTTGTTTTTATTTTCCAGTTTGATAAAAAAAAAAAGTTAGAATTTTTACATAATTGAATACTAATAAAACTTATGTGATATTTCGCAAACGATGTCGCTATTTGTGTGTACTTTTGTCAGGTCGATCATGCATATGAGAGTTACATCCTCCCCACCACCCAGGAAGCTGGGGTGTGAGCAAGTGTCTCCTATTCCCTTAAGAAAGTACCTTCATGTTACCGTCATCATATGTCGTCTATTCTACAGCTTTGACCCATCTGCTTTGAATCCTTGTGTTCCTAAAACCTCAAGCGGTAGGTCGTATAGCTAGATTGTGGACTGTCATTGAAAGCTTTAATTTTTGGAGATTTCTTTCACGATCAGACTGAATGTCCAAAGAAAGAAATAAAAGTAGGTAGGATTCTCTGCTTTCTTCTGTGCATTATTTAGAGATGAGTAAAATACAACTCTCCTTTTTATACAAAAGAGAGATGAAGAGTTGTATTTTACTCATGTCATCATGACAAGGACATGTCATCTTACTGTGCCCAGAGGGACAGATAGAATACTTGTGAAGAATCTCAGGACCTGCCACAAACTCCAGGGTTTCTGGTTTGTCACTTTCTAAGTAATGCACACACACACACACACACACTATATATATATATATATATATATAATATTTATAATATTGTATAATATAAAATATATTATATAAAAATATTATATAAAAATATATAAATATATATATGTGAGCAAGTGCCTCCTATTCCCTTAAGAAAGTACCTTCATGTTATCATCATCATTATGTTTACTCTATAGCTTTGACTCATCTGCTTTGAATCCTTATGTTCCTAAAACCTCAAGCGGTAGATCGTATGGCTAGATTGTGGACTGTCATTGAAAGCACATATATATATGTGTGTGTGTGTGCGCGCGCGTGCGTGCGTGTGTGTATATATGTATACATATATATACACATATATACACACACACACATATACACACACACACACATATACACACACACACATATACACACACACACATACACACACACACACACGGAAGGGGAATCCTCCTCCTCTACTGACTTATCCCTCATCTGCTCTTTCTGTGCAGGCAGCAAATACATCAGGTAGAAAAAATCATTTTTAAAGTATCTTGTTGGAAACAGAGTGTCTGTCTTCTTCTGCTCAGGGAGAAGGTATAATCTGGTAGCTGTAAGTTTAGTTACAACAAGTGACAAACAAGAAACCCTGGAGTCGGTGGCAGCTGCGGAGACTCTTAAGTATTCTAGTTGTCCTCTGGGCACAGTAGGACAACATGTTCTTGTTCCTTTTGTATTTGTCATGTAGTCTTGCAATGTGTGTTGACTGCTGATATGAGAAGAAGTGACATTTTACTCTTGGGAGAGATCATTTAAATAGTAGTGCAAGATATACTATTCTGTTTTCTCAGCTCTGGTGCTCATGGAAGCTTGTGCTGAGATAGAGCCTCTGCCCTAGCCCCAGTACCCTAGGGAATATGGTGCACAGAGCACCCATGCTGTGCACACGGCACTCCTCTGCTGTATTAATCAGGGTTTCCTAGAGGACCAGAAATAACAGGATATATATCTCCTATGAATTATATATATATATATATAAAGGGGGGGTTAGTATGTATTAACTTACATGATTACAAGGTCCCACAATAGGCTGTCTGCAGGCTGAAGAGCAAGGAGAGCCAGTCCGCATCTCAAAACTGAGGAACTTGGAGTCTGATGTTTGAGGGCAGGAAGGGACCAGCACAGGAGAAAGATGCAGGCTGGGAGGCTAGGACCGTCTCTCCATTTCACCTTTTTTTGCCTACATTATATTCTCTGGCAGATGATTAGATGGTGCCCACCGGATTGAGGGTGGGTCTGCCTTCCCCAGCCTGCTGACTTAAATGTTAATCTCTTTTGACAGCACCTCACAGACACACCCAGGATCCAGATTTTGCATCCTTGAATCCAATCAAGTTAACACTCAGTATTAACCATCGTATCTACCTACCCACTTGAGCATATAGAATGAGAGAAAAATTACTTTATGGTTTGTTAATACTGAGATTTGGGGTTTGGCTTTTACTGCAGAGTCACCTAGCCTCGGCAGGCTGACTGATAATGACATAGACCAAAGCATTCAAAATTGTTCCTTATCTAAAAAGTTATGAGAAACACCAAGGTTGTTTCCAACTCCTGGTACTCTGCATGATTCTATGCACAATAGATTGTCCCCTGTTTTCTATACGAATGATCCAGTCACCAATATACAATATAGAGGAGTTCATTTAGAGGTTCCTTTAAAAAAATACAACACAACAAAATAAAACAAAACAAAAAGGACAAAAAGCAGACTTAGCCACAGGCAGAGTTTCTGATTTCTTTGTCATCCTGAAACATCCTGAGATTTCTCCTTCTTGAGAGGACTCAAGAACTGAAAAGGGAGCTGCTGAGGTTTGGTTTGATTTGTTAACAGCCATGTCTGGGCTACATTTCTAAGTACTTCTGGCTCAGATAAATATTTCCTGAGGAAAGAAGAAAAAGTAAAATATTACATGTGGTACACAACAAAATGAAACCATCTGAAATTCAATTTTGTTTTTGTTTTTTAATCAAACATAGCTTTAAGAAAATCCAATGCAGAAGAACTAAAATAATTCAAAACCAAACAATTTTTTTTAGGTGAGCAGCAGAAAAATAATTGAGAAAGCAATGTAAATCTCCTACTTACCAGACTGCCTGTTATTTTAGCTAAAAAATTAACAAACAAATCTCCAGTTAACAGGCACACAGAGAGAGAGGCCCACATACGTTTGCAGGGCAAGAACATTGGGAAAATAGACAAAGGGCTTAACCCAGACTTGAGATGCAAAGTAACTTCCTAATTGTAGAAGCTCCTTTCTCCCACATGTTATTTCTATAATAGGGTGCTAGAAGAAAGGCACTTTCCTTGTATTTATCTCTTTTTCTCTGCTTGGGTTCGATAGAGTTCCTGCTTTGAGTTGTATAATACCAGGTAAAGACTGCGAGTTCCTCAGGCCTTTAGATTTAACTTGTCATTGAAAAAGGTTTGTATCATTCATCTTGTTCGGGGATTGGGCTGCATTTTTATATAAGGCCACATGTATAAGTCTGTTTTTATACTGCTATAAAGAACTACCTGAGACTTGGTAATTTGTAAACAACAGAGGTTTAATTAGCTCACAGTTCCACATGGCTGGGGAGGCCTCAGGAAGCTTACAATTGTGGCAGAAAGTGAAGGGGAAGCCAGGCACAGCCTACATGGTAGCAGAAGAGAGAGACCGAGGGGGAAGTGCCACACTTTCAAACCATCAGCTTTTGTGAGAACTCACTCACTATCCTGACAACAGCATGGGGGAAACCCATGGATCATGGCGGCATGATCCAATCACCTCTCACCAGGTCCCTCCCTCCACAAGTGGGGATTACAATTCGAGATGAGATTTGGGTGTGGACACAGAGCCCAACGATATCACCATGCATTAGTTAGCTTGGCTATCATAACAAAATACTACAACTTAGTAACTTAAACAAGAAAACTGATTTTCTCACCATCCTAGGGGCTAGAATTCCAAGATCAAGGTGCCTACAGACTTGGTTTCTCCTGAGGCTTCTCTTTTTGGCTTTCAGATGCGTGCCTTCTCCCAACATCCCCACATGGCCTTTCCCCTACAGGGTTCACTCCAGGTGCCTCTTCCTCTTCTTTTAGGAACAGTGGCCCTATTGGATTAGGACCTCACCCTTATGACCTCTTTTAGCCTCAATGACCACCTTAAAGGCTCTATCTTAAAATACAGTCACATTGAGGGTTAGGGGTTCAATATATGAATTTAGGAGGGACACAATTCAGTCTACAGCAGGCGAGATAATAACTATTTCAGGCTTCAGGGCCACAAGGTCTCTGTTGTAACTAGTCAACTTTCTTACTGTATTGAAGAATCAGTCATAGCTAATAACATAAACAAGTGTAAATGGGTGTGTTCCAGTATGCATCATTTAAGGACAGTGAAATTTGAGTATTACATAATTTTCTTGTGTCACAAAATATTAATATTTTGATGTTCTTTAAGTCACTTAAAAATATGCAAGCTAATACTGGTTTACAGTTCATACAAATAAAGTTCGTGGCTGAATTTGGTCTACAAGGCCTCTCTCTGATTGCCAACCCCTGATCTTAGTCATACTGGTAACTCAGGATAACATTGCCTGGTCTTTACCTTCCAAGATGTGTTCGGTTGATAAAATGAAAACAAACAAGAGCACTTCTCTCTGATCTATGGTCATGAGAAATAAATCTATTAATGTATTCTGTCATAAGGGAAAGAAGAAAGAGAGCATGCTACAGTTTCTTGAATAGTTCACAAAATCAAATCTGAATTAACAGTCTCAAATGCACAGTAGTTACCAACAAATATCAACTTTGATGTGAAGTTTTAGCTCTTTAATAAAGTGATTAGTATAGGTTAAAAAAAATCAGAACAGTCCAGAATGAATTTTTTTTTTTAAGTTAAGAATCTCCTAAGGGAAGCTAATGAGATATGCTTCTTTTTAAGTAATTTTATTGCATAGAAGGAGATTTTCCAGGTATCTTAATAAATGCTAAAATCATGTCTCAGAGGTATGTTTTAACTTTTCTATTTTTATTTTATGTCTCATGTAATATTTTCACACTTTGCAGGATTTTTGTGTTCTACAGAGAACAAGGCTGGCAGGAAAGATAAGTGATACTTGTTTCTTGGTTGTATTATTCAGCTACATATAAAATGAGTTTCAAAATTATTTAGCAAGTTACCAAAAAAAAATTTTCTGATTTTGTTTTGGTATGGTGGTCTTTCTAATCATTTCCAAAAGTCACTACTCAGCCTCAAGAGCTGAGTTAAAAAAATAACTACTGCTCTAGATTTATGAAAATCTAGATAGGAATATGGATTCTACCCATATTCTTGAACCAAATTACAAGGTCATAAGATTCCCCAGAGGATATATCATAATCAGGAAAGGAAGAAACCATGCCTCATGTGTTTTGAGATAATAGGAATCTTTTGATATAAACCCTTTTTGGAAATTCTTCTCTTCCTGTTTTCCGAGAATTGCAGCAGCAACTTCTAGAAGGGTAAAGCAGAGTTCTAACAGCATATGGCAGGATAAATTAGAGTATCACTTTTGGAAATGCACATGGGAGCAAGTGGTTAGCCAGTGCAGATTGTAGTATGGATTATGTCCAATCTGCCTAATTTTAGGAAGGGGAATTATTGTCTCATTAATTATGAGACACAATAATTCTTCCAAATGGTCTTTAGTAAGGGTAATCCAAGATTTGTAAAATCTAAGACAAAAATTTAGTCTGAACTTTACAAAGGTCTATGCGATGGCTTAATCATGTCCCAGTGGTGATACAGGTTGTAGGAAATTATCTGGATCTCACACAAGACGGTAAATTATTTTGGAGCACACTTGGGTGGGAAGGCTCTGCTATGAAGGGTGCCAAGGGCTTGCAAGGTGTGTTCATTTTACTCCCATCATCATGTTGAATTCATCTCAAGATAGGCTTGCTCTGAATAAATTAAAATTAATTTTAAGATGTTAATGTTTTATAATTATAAAAATAATTCATGTCCATTCTAAAAAATTTAGAAGGAAGAAAAAAATAAAGCAGAAGTAAAACATGACCTAATTTCACAACTCAATGACAACTGTTTACATTTTAGCATATTTCTCTTGAGCCACACATTTGTTTTTTTTCTAATTTATTTATTTCTATTTCTGTCAGATCCTTTTATCTTTTATGCATCTGAAATAAGCCTAATTCTCAATTCAGAGTCAAACTGCTACTGTCTGAATGTTTGTGTTCACACCAAAATTTATGTGTTGAAATCCCAACCCTCAAGGTCAGAGTTACAGTTGGCCCTCTGTATTCGCAGGTTTTTATCCTTGGATGCAACCAAACATGGATAAAAACCTGCAAATACAGGAGAGCTAACTCTACTACCACCACTTTATATGAAAGACTTGTGCATCTGCAGATTTGTTATGTATGGTGGGCGGGGAGGGGCCTCAAGCCAATGCTGCCCAATGTTGACACCGAGAACTGACTGTATGTTAGACGGTAAGACCTTTGGGAGGGTGGAGCCCTCATATATAAGATTAGTGCCCTTATAAAACAGACACAGAGACCTAGCTAGTCCTATGCGAAGAACAGCTAGAAGGCACCATCTAGTATCGAGAAAGCAGGCCCTAAACAGACACAGAACCTAATGGTGCCTTGGTCTTGAATTTCCCGGTTTCCAGAACTGTGAGAAATAAGCCTGCTGTTTATAAGCCACCCAGTTATGATGTTTTCTTATAGCAGTCTGAACAAACTAAGATACAGGCATTTTCAATATTGTAGACTATAAGTAATCTTAAGATGATTAAATATAATTTTGTTGAAAGAAACGAACCTTGAAAACATAAAATTAATTGATAATGGATTGTGATATATAGGTATTCTACCCAAGAGTGATCCCTGAAAAATGATAAATAAAGTTAGACTGAATTTGGTTTGTGATTAGGCACTTAATACACTTGAGAGGAGCGAATGACTGTATGTGTGTGAAAAGGAATAGTGTTAGAAATTGTGTGTTGAGTGATATGGCTCAGCTGTATCCCCACCCAAATTTCACCTTGGATTAAAATAATCCCCATGTGTCAAGGATGGGATCAGGTGGAGATAACTGAATCATGGGGGTTGTTTCTCCCATACTGTTAGTGAATAAGTCTCATGAGATCTGATGGTTTTATAAAGGGGAGTTCCCCTGAACACATTCTCTTGCCTCCTACCATGAAAGATGTGACTTTGCTCCTCCTTTGACTTCCACCATGATTGTGAGGCCTCCCCAGTCACGTGGAACTGTGAGTCCATGAAACCTCATTCCTTAATAAATTACCGAGTCATTGGTATGTCTTTATTAGCAGCATGAGAACAGACTAATACATTGAGTCTACAGCTGTAATCTGGAACTATGCTCCAGGATAGATGATAAGTTCTAAAGAATACTATATTATGATTTTTTGAAAGACCTCATTTAAGTTAAGGTAAACATTTGTTTATGTATCCACCTCTCCAGCAAATACTAGGTACATATTATATACAAGACATTATGATGCTACAGATTCAGACTGAGAAGGAAGAAAAGTGTAAAGAACAAAATAGTTTCTAATTCTAAACAACCATACTTAGTAAAAATAAATAAAAAACAAACAAACAAATAAACGTAATTAAAACCAAACCAAGTTAACCTCCTGAATTGTTACTTGATAGCTTTGTGCACCAGGAAACATATTATAATCTGCCAGATCTACAAATTCACCTCATTGAATGACTACCTCATTTCTTTCTGAAATCAGTTTTTTTAAGATAATAGTTCTATGTTAAAATGGAAAATCATTTGCTCTATTCACTGCCGTATTTCAGGTATCTTTGCTATGCATTATTCCATTATTTGTAAAAGTTAACATGCCCACTTGCGATTTCTTACAATGGACCCCAAGTGAAAAGGCTAATTTTTATTCTGCAACTCCACTAGCAAAGCACAGCCTATCTAAGAGAGGAAATACATGCCGTGAGGGCTTACTAATATGTGGGCTAAGCCTTAAATAATTAGTGGACTAATAGGCAGAGAATAGAATGAGTCAGGGTGAGGTGAGGGCAGGGTAGGGGCAGGATATCTGGATAAAGGTCTTCCTAAATCTCAGAAACATAGGCGGACACAGAATGTTATGGAGCAATCAAGCAGCCCAGTGATGGGAAGACAGATTACATGTGGGAGAAAAGGCACAGTGGTGGTTCCTGAAGTTGAATGGATGGGTAAGTAGCCCATGGCCAGATCACGCAAACCTTGAAAGTAATGTCAGTTTAAGTAGTTTGAACTTCATCCTGTGAAAAACAGCAAGCCCTTAGGTGGATGGAAACAGGAAAACTCCATTGTCAGATTCAGGTCAGAGATGCCTCTCTTTTCCAGCCTTTTGACTTGGAGCCCAGCACCCTCACTGTGCCTTCTGGCTGCCTGTGCCTGATATCTGCAGACTCCATTCTGTGTCCTCCACTCTCCTGCTGTGCCCTCAATTCTCATATCTTAAATCTTTTCTCAGCTACAGTGCTGAAAAACAAGTTCATGGTAAGGGTGGCAAATAGATTGTGATGTTAACAAATACTACACATTAGTTGTGGTTTATTGAAGCATGGTGTTGGAGAACTGCGTTTAGGACGAACAGGAATGAGTCTCATGATCCCTTATAAGTGACTAGTATGCTGGTGGGAGAGGGACAAGACTAAGACGATGTGACCACTTTTAGATGAGAACAGCTGACTATGCCTTCTTTTTCTACAATCTCCTGAAGATACCTATTTTTTAAAAAATGTTTCCGTCTGGGCGTGCTGGCTGAGGCCTGTAATCCCAGCATTCTGGGAGGCTGAGGTGGGAGGAGCCCTTGAGCCCAAGAGTTCAAGACCAACCTGGGCAGCATAGGGATGTTGACTGCTGTTGGGAAGCTTTGGTTCTTGTGTTCTTAGTTTACAAGAGTTCAAACAAGAGACATGCAGCAAAGAAGATGCAGCATTGAAAAATGTATTGCAAAGGAAAAAGACTCTTTTGAAAGTTAGGTGCAGAATAGACAGGACACTTTGAGAGAGGATTCAGGGCGGGCTGCTTGTAAGGATGAGACAGCAGAGACTGGCACTAGGCAGACTCCCTTTATGGGAGTCTTACATGATTATTCACAAGGGGATGGAAAGACGAGTTACTAGTATGCATGTTCTGTGTAGTCCTCTGGGGGCAAATGAGTACTAGCTGTACATGCTTGTTCATACATGGTATGTCTCATTAGCATCGTAAATTTCCACCCACGGGTATGTTTTTTCCTGTTGTAATGAGGACAGGTAAAACCAAAGTGCGCCTGCTCCCTACAGGGGAAATTCTCTACTGGAGATAGCTTTGGTCGAATGAGCTAGACTACAATGCAAATACTGGGGCGTATTGTGTTGCTGTACAGTCACCACGGTTGCCACAACCCGAGGACACGGTCATTTCCTTGACCACCTGTCCTGCCTCAATTCCCCACTAAGGCACTTTAGGGCTTATAATCCTGTCAGAGGCTGAGGCGCTAGGTCATTTCTTCTTAAATTGCTTCCTGCTGAGTGGGGCATTGTCCCTGCCTAGCCTGGGCCTTAAAGTCTCTTCCTGCCTGGTTTAACGAGGTGTAAGCCATGCCTTTCGTGGAACCAGTGGGTGAGGTGTGAGATAGCTCATTAGCAGCCAAAGGTTGGAAGCCTTGCAAAACTATCATGTAGACTTGTTGTTGCTGTAAGCGAGAGAGAGCAAGAAATCAATTAGCATTTTAAACAAAGTTGGACCAAAAGTTAAAGCTAAAAGTATAGTAATAATTGGCACTATTAAAAGGAGCAAGTCACACTATAGCCATTGCTTCCAAGTTCCCACGGAAGTTCTAAAAGATTTAATTTTATCTTTATAAATTAGTCAGATCCAAGGAAGTATAAAATTAAATCTTTATATAAATTTATCTGGGTAATTATATTTTTAATATTTTCTTGGAAGACACTGGACTGATTAATGCAAAAACAATTTTATTTCAATAATAATTTTAAAAAGACACAAACATGTTTCTCCTTTTCTGGCTGTGAGAAGAACTAAGGCCCTTTGGTCTTGCAGGACTATAATGGCCAGAGAGTCCAGCTGGTGTTGGACCTCTAGTGAAGTCCTCTGTCACATGTTGAAGGGCCACTCTTGTTTTGTGAGACATTTTATACTGGGTTCCCAAGGCTCTGCTTCCCCTAACTGACTCTGCTAATCCCAATAAAGAGGGTGTCACTAAACCCAAGGAAACAAGGGGTCCTACTTAGAGGTGGATCATGTGATGTTGGTACATGGGGAAGAGAGATGGGTTAGCCCATGTGAAAGTTAAATAAGGGAAATGTAAGCAAGGGATCATTGTTCCTTCCATGGCAGAGGGAGTTGTAGATGGCAAAGATCAACAAACCTTCCAAAATTCCATGTGATGGCAAAATTTTTTGCTGCAAAGGTGTTTTGCATTAAGGTTGTAAAAGTAATGAAAATCTGGTGGGGCTAATTAGAGGACGGTAGAGTTGGGTGGTGTCAGTACGTTTTTAAAATAAGGTTCCCCTTTTAGGGTCCCATTAGAAGGGGTGTAGATGACTCACTGACAAAGGCTGGGTTAAAGTGGAACCGGCATGATTGTGGTAAAGGCAGGAGGGGAATTGCTCCCGGTAAAAGGTAAGGTAAGAAAGCAATTTTCCCTTTGGCAAAGTGGAGCTATTAGTAGTAGTTAAAAGTCAGAGTTTGAACTTGCCATAGTCAGATCCAAGGAAGTCTCTTTGTATTGTTTGTTTAGCCAGATAGTTTCATACTGTGGGCCGATAGGTTTGTTCCGGGAGGTGTATCGGAATGTTGGCTCAGTCTTCTTGAGGCGCAGATTTGGTATAGTTTCAACTGCTCATAGTTGTGTAAAGCCAGCCCGGCTGAATTAATTTTAAAAAGGTAGCTAAGAGTGCCTAAAGTGCAGAGAGTGAATAAGAGAAAAAGCAATACATTACTTATGTTTTAAGGCAGTCTCATTGCAAGTTGTTTCCTTGAAAAAAGTTTATGCTGAGGCAATATTAATTGTTTGATATTTAGGGTCTTTGCTCTTTCTTGGACAAGAGCTTTAGAACCTCCAGTGCTTTTCAGGACTGACGTGGAGTCTGTGTTGTGGATTTCTGTGTGACTTAAAATGAATAAGTTTTTTTTTTATTTTTGAAAAGTGCATCCAAGGCCCCACACCCTTATGTTTTACTGTAGTTAAAGTTGGTCAGCTGTGGGGTAGAGGGATGTTACGAGTCTGGGGTTTGCTATTAACACTGATGACGGTGGAGTGTTTGGCAGACGGTGGTCCAGGGCAGCAAGTGAGGAATGACAAGCCAGCCCCTATGTTTAAAAGGAAATTGATTTTTTTATCTGTCATATCCAGGGTCACTCAAGGCTTTGTTGCTGTGATTGGGACTGATTGCCACATGGCAGCCGTTGCTCACCTTGGGCCTCTTTAGTCTTTGGCTAGGGACAATAAGGGATTAGGAGTCCCGTCCTCCCTTTGGAGATGGGGTGGGTCCTTCTGCCATTGCCCTTCTTTGCCACATCAATGATGGGCTCCGTAGGGTTTGCAAGCTTGAAGGCTCTTGTTACTTATTTGGCTCCAGTGTCCAGGCCTTTTATAAATGTGTATCAAGTAAGGAAGGACCACTAGGAGGAGAAGAAGCTTGAGAGGTTTGAAGAGTAGCCCTGGACTAGATTTTAAGGAAGGAAAGTTGTTAGAAGGCACATTTCTTAATATAGAGTCATTAATTATGTTATGTTTCCCAAACTCTTTTGAATAATATGGCATAATATATTTAGGATTGCACTTTAAAGAACTTGTCTTATTATAGAGCTGTTTGGCTGAAGGGAAGAATAATGCAAGTTTTCCCTGGGTCCTTCGGGAGCATTGCTGACTATACAACAGCAGTGTTTGGGACCACGCTGTGTTGAATAGAGCTAATTACGGAGCATTTTTTTATCTTTTCTTTTCAGGTTAGTAATGGCCAGCCTTATATATGTGTCATTAACATTTTAATTTTGGCCTTAAAATAACACCTTAGAAGGTGGAAGTGGCTATACTCATTAGGCTTTTTAGGTCTCATAAAAGGAATTTGGCAGAAAATGTGTTTGACCCAGCAATTAAAGTTTTTTTCCACGTAGAGACAAAACTCCCTGAACCCAGCTGAAGGCAGAGGGACCCTGACACACACAGCAGAAAGAACATTTAGGACAATTATGATCAGATTTAGGGGTCAGAGATAGAAAGAGAGCGGACAAAAGTCTATGAACACTGATGGTCCAAAAAGCAAGATAAATTTTCATGGAAGGACAGCGTTCACATGCGAAGAAGTGCAAACAAAGCTTAACCATAATAGGATGGTTGTTACTTGCAGGTGAAATGCAAAGAAGCGGAAACATAGTAAGATGGTTGTTACTTGTAGGGAACAATGAAAGTCTCCAGATATTGCATGGCCTGGGCTTAAGCCCTGCCGCCCTCACAAGCCTCCTGTCAGGGAGAGTCACAGTGACCTAGAGCTACTCTGTGTGTGGACTTTGGATTCCACCCACCTCTGCTCGTCACCTGTCAGGATGAACTGAGTGGACTTTGGATTCCACCCACCTCTGCTCGTCACCTGTCAGGATGAACTGAGAAGTCAGCTGAAGGGAGCAGAGTCACAGTGGCTGAGGGATATTGTTTGGGAGGTGTATAAGGAAGCGGAAGAATGAGAGGAAAGGGAGACTCAGTGATGGAAAAGAAAATCCTAAGCCTTAAAGCGGTGAGGATGGAAACAAGCGTTTTATTCTTTGGCCATTTTTTATTACGTCTTAATGTAAACAGTCTAAGAATATTCTAGTTTTTTGTGTACATCCTACAGAGGTTTCAGTGAGAGTAAACGAGGTGGCTCCCCAGATGTTGAGAGAATCCAAAGTCCAGGAAGTCACGGGAGTCCCCATGAGCCAAGCTACACCATGATGGGGTCCAGGGCGTCCCCTTGAATCCTCATGAAATCAAGGCCTAGGAGGTCATGGGCATTTGCCATGCGCCGCCTGGGTCTCACTGGTGCTGGATGTCTCCGGGCCTGACCAAAGTGGCCCAGCTACTCGCTGGGGTTCCCAGATGTTTCTCCGACAAACCTTTCCTTACCTCGCCAATTTGCTGTTTCTGATGCCCATTTATAATGCTTGGAATGCCTGAGTGTGGTCCCCATGACTATGCATTCGTGTAGCAGTTCATCCTGTGCTCAACATGGATGATCTCTTGGAAAATCTCCAGAACGAGTCAGAACACATAGAGCCTGGAGGGAAGGGGCACTGTTGGCACCGGGAGGTTCAATGTATCCCTCAAGGTAAACAAAAATCTTTGAAGAGATTATATGATTAACAAACAACTTACAATGGCCAATATGTACTAGTCAGGTGCAGTCCCAGGAGGGACAGCAAAACAAAGGGTGAGACAGAAACAGTAAAAGGGTCCAAACGTTGAATAACCAGGGCATGCCATCCAAAGAAGGTAATTACTGACATTGCAAATGCAGCAGCCAAATGGAAAGCAATCACAATTTCTTGCTCAAAGAATCTGAGTGATTTAAGGGGTCCCTTCACAAACTCTAATAAAATAGAGCTGGGAAAGCAGTGACAGTCAACCAGGTAGGCCGGGACTGCCATAGTACTTACCGCAGGTGAAGGGAAACTGAATTCAGTGAAGCAGACAAACCTCTGAGTCACGCGCCAGAACTGTTGACAGCCATTGCGAAACCTCCCTTCTTGTCTTCTTATTTGCAAAGAATTTAAACAAAAGACACACAGCAAAACAGACGCAATGTAGAATAATTTATTGCAAAGTAGAAAGAATATTTTGTAAGTTATGTGCAGAATAGTCAATACACCTTGAGTGAGAGATTTCAGGGCAGGTTGCTTGTAAGGATAAGACAGCAGAGACTGGCACTAGGGAGACTCCCTTTGTGGGAGCTTACATGATTATTCATAAGGGGGTGGGAAGAGGTGTTACTAGTAAGAATGTTCTGGGTGTTCCTCTGGGTGCACACGCACACTAGCTGTACATGCTTGTTCATACATGACATGTCTCATTAGAATCTTAAATCTCCACCCAGGGGGGTGTTTCTCACTATTATAATGAGCAAAGAGTAGTCTAAAGACAGGTAAAATCAAAATGCACATGCTGCCTACAGGGACAATTCCTTACTGAGTGTAGTTTTGCTCGAATGAGCTGGACTACAATGCAAATCCTGGGGCTTACGGTGTTGACTCTATGGTCACCAGGATCACTGCGTCCTGAGGACATGGTTACTTCCTTGATTACCTATCCCGCCTCAGGAAGAGCCCTGTCTCCACAAAAAGAAATTAAAACAAAAAATAACCAGACATGGTGGCATATGCCCGTCGTCCCAGCTACTAGGGAGGCCGAGGCGAGAGGACAGCATGAGCCTTGGAAGTTGAGGCTGCAGTGAGCTGTGATTATATGACTGTACTACACAGCCTGGTGACAGAGGGAGACTTTGCCTCAAAAAAAAAAAAAAAAGTTTCACAGACTTCAGGTTTTCATTCAACACTTTCACAATTTTTCCTGTCTTTAAATATTATGTGTACTTTAATTTACGTAAAAACAACCTTTTGTATTTTAAACAAGTATATTAAGCACAACATGGTATAAAGGAATGCTATGGTTTGAATATTGATGTTCTCCCAAAATTCAAATGTTGAGACCTAATCCCCAATGCAGTAGATTAAGAGGTGGGGCCTTTGGGAGGTGATTAGTCATGGGGATAGAGCGTTCATGAATGAGATTAATGGCCCTTATAAAAAAGGCCTGTAAAAAAATCGCTCACCTCTTACCCCACGTGAGGATGCGGCGAGAAGGTGCCTTCTATGAATCAGAAAGCAGGCCCTCATTGGACACTGAATTTGCTGGCACTTTGATTGTAGACTTGTCAGCCTCCATAACTGTGAACGGTACATTTCTATTGTTTATAAATTATCCTATCTAAAGTATTTTTTAAATAGCAGCCCAAATGGACAAAGACAGTGGGACATTATGGCTGCCTTAATGGGTATTGACAGAAGTGATGCTGCATGCTTTTGCAAGCTAGGGCATAAAAGTATTTCAACCTCCACTTATTCCTATCTCAGAAATACTGCCTTTGGAACTCATCCACAATGTTGGTAGGACACATAGGTCACATGGAAAGGGCGTGTGTGTCTGTATTGTTTTTCACTGCTGCTGTGACAAATTACCACAAACTTAGGGAATTAAGACAGCACATATGTATTATCTCACAGTCGTGCGGGTCGGAAGTCTGAAACACGATTCACTGCGCTAAAATCAAGGTGTCAGCAGGGCTATGTCCTCAATCTGTTTCCTTGATTTTCCCGCTTCTGGAGCTTCCCACATTCCTTGTTTCTTGGTCTGTTTCCTCCATTTTCAAAGCCATTAATAGTGGATCAAGTCCTTTTCACACTGTATTATTCTAAATCTCATCTTTTACTCTTCCATTTTTTAAAATTTTCCTTTCATTTATACTTATTTCTATAGGTCTTTGGGGGAAAGGTAGTATTTGGTTACATGATAAGTTCTTTAGTGGTGATTTGTGAAATTTTGGTGTATCTATCACTCAACCAGTACACACTGTACCCAATTTGTAGTCTCTTATCCCTCACCCCATGACCCTTTCCCCCGAGTCCTCAAAATCTGTTGTATCATTCTTATGCCTTTGCATCCTCACAGCTTAGTTGTGAGATGTTCTATCAGTGAGAACATACTATGTTTGGTTTTCCATTCATGAATTACTTCACTTAGAATAATGGTCTCCAATTCCATTCAGGTTGCTGAGAATATCATTATTTCATTTCTTTTTGTGGCTGAATAGTATTCCAGGGTATATATATACCACATTTTCTTTATCCACTCATTGATTGATGGGCATTTGTGCTGGTTCAATATTTTTGCAGTTGAGAGTTTTGGTGCTGTAAGCATGCATAGGCATTATCTGTTTTGTATAATGACTTCTTTTCCTCTGGGTGGATACCCAGTAGTGAAATTGCTGAATCAAATGGTAGTTCTACTTTTCGTTCCTTAAGGAATCTCCACACTGTTTTCCACAGTGTTAAACTGCAAAACACTGCTGAGAGAAATCATAGATGACACAAACAAATGGAAACACATTCCATCCTCATGGTTGGGTAGAATTAATATTGTGAAAATAACCATACTGCCAAAAGCAATCTACAAATTCAATACAATTGCCATCAAAATACCACCATCATTCTTCACAGAACTAGAAAAGACAATCCTAAAATTCATATGGAACCATAAAAGAACTCACATAGCCAAAGCAAGACAAAGCAAAAAGAACAAATCTGGAGGCATCACGTTACCTTACTTCAAACTATACTATAAGGCCATAGTCACCCAAACAGCATGGTACTGGTATTAAAACAGGCACATAGACCAATGGAACAGAATAGAAAACCCAGAAATAAAGACAAATAATTACAGCCAACTGATCTTCAAAAAGCAAACAAAAACATAAAGTGAGGAAAGAACACCCTATTCAATAAATAGTGCTGGCAAGACACATGTAGAAGAATGAAACTGGATTCTCATCTCCCACCTTATACAAAAATCAGCTCAAGATGGATCAAAGATTTAAACCTAAGACTTGAAACCATGAAAATTCTAGAAGATAACATGTGAACAACCCTTCTAAACATTGGTGTAGGTGGAGACTTCATGACCAAAAACCTAAAAGCAAATGCAACAAAAACAATGATAATAGGTGGGACTTAATTAAACTAAAGAGCTTCTGCACAGCAAAAGAAACAATCATCAGAGTAAACAGACATCCACAGAGTGGGAGAAAATCACAATCTATACATCCTACAAAGGACTAATATCCAGAATCTACAAATAACTCAAACAAATTAGCAAGAAAAAAACAAAACAATCCTATTAAAAAATGAGCTAAGGACATGAATAGATAATTCTCAAAAGAAGATTATCAAATGGCCAACAAACACATGAAAAAATGCTCAACATCACTAATGATCAGGGAAAAGCAAATCAAAACCACAATGTGATACCACCTTATTCCTGCAAGAATGGCTATAATCAAAAAATTAAAAAATAGAAGATGTTGGCAGGGACGCAGTGAAAAGGGAACATTATTCTTCCACTTTTAAGGACTCATAGTTTTAACAAATTTGAATAATTCAGGATAATCTTTCTGTCTCAATTTCAGCTGATGATAAACTGTATTTGCATACATAACCTTAATTCTCCTTTGTCATGTAACCTAACATAGTGATAGGTCTTGGGGAATAGGATGTGGATTTCTTTGGGGGTCTATTAGGCATCTGGGTAACAGCCCCAGCCAAGGTCATAGTCAACAGTCCTCATCAACAGCTAGTTGATTTTGATTCTAAACTCAGCCTATAAACCACCCCAGTTGATGCCAAATTGAGCAGATAATCTGTCACTGCCAAGCCCTGCCCAAATTGCAGATTTGTGGGTAAAATAAATACTACTTACTTTGAGGGACTTGTATGTTGCACCATAGTAGACTACAAGAATGCTGTTTAGTAAATGTATGTATGAATAAATTTGTAACATTTCAAAAATTTCAATATCGGCAATAAAATAAAAGAAACCTTAACAATGTCATTCCAAGAATAAATTTTTTTTTCCTGGAGAGTTGAACCCCATACATATCTAGGCTATTTGAGTAATGTTGCAATAAACAAGGGAGTGCAGATATTACTTTGAGATCCCGATTTTAATTCTTTAGACATATACCCAGAAGAGGGATTGCTGGATCATATGGTAGTTCTATTTTTAATTTATTAAGGACCTCCACACTCTTTTCCACAGCAACACCATTTTACAATCCCCCCAACAGTGTACAAGGGTTCCAGTTTCTCTCTATCCTCACTTTTTGTTATTTTAAAAATAATAGTCATCCTAATAGGTGGAAGGTGATATGTCAAAGTATTTTTGATTTTCATTTCTCTCGTAATTAATGATGTTTAGCATCTCTGCGAATATCTATAGATCATTTGTATGTTTTCTTTGGAAAAATGTCTATCAATCCTTTGTCCACTTTTTAATTGGATTTTTGTTGTTGTTGTTGTTAAGTTGGAGACATTCCCTGTGTAACTGGAAATTAGCTGTTAGCAGATATATGAATAAAGAAAGTGTGGTATATACATACAATGGAACATTGTTCAGCCTTAAAAAGAAGACCATCCTGCCATTTGTGACGTCAATAAAACTGGAGAACATTATGCTGAGTGACATAAGCCAGTCGCAGAAAAGCAAACACTGCTTAATCCACTTACATGAGATATAAATAATGATCAAATTCATAGAAGCAAAGAACACAATAGTGGTTGCCAAGGGCTGAGGAGGTGAGGTAAATGGGAGGCTATTCAATGGGAATGAAATCTCAGTTATGCTGGAAGAATAAAGTCTAGAGATGTGCTGTACACTGTAGTGTCCATAGTTAAAAATATGGTATTGTGTACTTCAAAATTTGTTGAGAGGGTAAATCTCACATTAAGTATTCTTACCAAAATATAAATAAATTGATCGGTAAATCAAAGGGACGCAAGGAAACTTTGGGATGTGTCGGATGTAGATATTACCAATTACTTTGATTGTGGTGATGTTACCATGGGTGTTTGCATATGTTGAACCTCATCAAACTATACATATTAAATATGTGCAGTTCATGGTATATCAATTATACCTTAAGAAAGCCATCTAAAAAGAAGCAAATGGATCATTGCAAGGACTCCATGGTACTGGGTTTTGAAGTATACTAAGATTTGAATGTATTCCCCTGAAACTCATGTTGAAATCTAATTGCCATTGTAACAGTATTAAGAAAGTTAGACCTTTAAGAAGTGGTTTGGGCTCTACCCTCCTGAATGGATGAATACTGTTATAGCGGGAGTGGGTTTGTTATCTCAGGAATGGGTTTCCTCATAAAGGGATGAGTTTGGCCCTCTTTTGTCCCTCTCCCACTCTCTCTTACCCTCTCTTTGCCTTTCCACCATGAGATGATGCAAGTCCCCCACCAGATGTCTGAATCTGATGTTGAACTTTCCAGCCTCCAGAGCTGTAAGAAACACATTTCTGTTCACAATAAATTACCCTGTCTCAGGCATTCTGTTACAGTAGAACTAACACAGGGGATACACTTGAATATTCTTTTAATACATCTCAATTAAAATCTTTTGTGATAGAACCTACGGCATCATTTTAAGTGCCTCAACTTCTAATGTTGCTCTAATGATAACTACTTAAATGCCTTTGAAAACTCACTGTGACAGGTTGTATAAATGGCCACAACTCTTTGCTATTTCTCCATTCAAGAAATAGTCTCTTCTTCACCTCTAGAATTGGGTGGGTTTGTGGCTTGCTGTTGACCAACAGATTGCAAGAGAAGTGACATTCTAAGCCTGGGCCTAAGAGGTATTGAAGTTTTTGCTTTCATGCATCTGGAACCCTTTGAATGCCCTGTGAGCAAGCCCAAGGAAACTTCTGAAAAATGAGAGGTCATGTGTAGAAATGCTCTCATAGTCCCAGCTATCCTACATAAGTTAACCGTAAATCACTATTCCTAGATGAAGTCTTAGACATAGCATAAGCCCAGTCAAGAATAGTCATACTTGGCCAAGGTCCAAAGAATGGTCTAGCTGAGCCCAGTAGAAATTACCCTCAAAATTATGAGCACTAAATGGTGGTATTAAAGATCTATGGATCATTAAAGATCTATGGTGGTTTGTGATATAGCAAAAGCTAACCAATACCCTCAATAGCTGAACCCAAAATGACCTTTTTATCAACACCATATGTATCATTATTCCCGGCCTGAGAAAACTGTAGTCTACAGGTCAAATCTAGCCCACCACTGGTTGTTGTATGGCTATGAGCTGAAAATGGCTTTTACATTTTTAAATGGTTAAAAAAATACAAAGAAGAATAATATCTCATTGAATGTGAAAAATATATACAATTCAAATTTGGGTGTTATTAATACTATTTTATTGTAACACAGCCATGCTCAATCTTTTATGCATTGTCTGTGGTTGCTTTCATGCAACAAAGCTAGAACCGAGAAGGCAGAGATTGTATGCTCTACAAATCCTAAAGTATTTATTATCTGGCTCTTTACAGAACAGACTTCTGATTTAGATCCACATTTCTACTTCAAGAAAAAGTGAAAATGGCAAATTTCAGATACTAAGGTGATGTTAAATTTCACAGCAAATATGAGTCTGAGCTTGTATTTGAAACTCCATTGCTTTTCTGTCCATAACACCTTAACACCAATGGCATATTTTGCATGATCAGTGGCCTGACATCCTTCATGCTGTACTTAGGTATCAATTTTCTTCAAGTGCTGTATCTGGCCCTATTGGACATCTTGAATTGTGTTTTTCAGTGGCTCTATAAGATGACTGATGATTTCTCTTGTTGCTCAATCATTCTTGGCATTTTTCAGTTAGTCTTGGTTATCTTGAGAATGTTTAACTTTCCCTATTGGCTGCCAAATTGTCCTTATATTGGACATCAATTTCATTTGCCTTTAATTGAGCCTTTAACTCTTAATGCCCCCACTTCTTTTCTCTTTGGAATCTTGAAAAATTATTATCTTTAAATGTTTAGCTCACATAATTCTGCATATTGATCATCAAGGCATAACGGGCACAGTGAAAAATACTGCTTTGAAATAATAAGTACTTGGAAATATAACTAAAAAATCAGATAAAATTAAAAAGAAATGCACATTTCAAATGTCAGCTTGTTGACACCTTTTTAATGATGTGTTATTGTGTCTGTAAGGGAAAGAAAAAGTTGTAAAGTCAACTAGAGACCCTAATGCAAGTTCCTTTTATACCATGAAGCTGACATATCAAGGCAACCATCGCAAATATGCCAAATTTTAGAAAAAAACCTAGACCTATTTTTTGGTGTGTGCTACGTTAACAGATACAAAGACAAAAACTTAATTGTATTTAAATAAATAACAGAGTTGCATATTTTTATTTTCTACTAACAGGAGCATCTTTTTTGTTTGTTTGTTTGTTTGTTTTAGAAATGGAGTCTCGCTCTGTTGCCCAGGCTAGAGTGCAATGGCATGATCTTGGCTCACTGCAACCATCACCTCCCAGGTTCAAGTGATTCTCCTGCCTCAGCTTTCTGAATAGCTGGGATTACAGGTGCCTGCCACCATGCCTGGCTAATTTTTATATTTTTAGTAGAGACGGAGTTTCACCATGCTGGCCAGGCTGTCCTCAAACTTCTGACCTCAGGAGATCTGCCCACCTCCGCCTCCCAAAGTGCTGAGATTACAGGCGTGAGCCACCGTGTCCGGCCAAATAAGAACATCTTTATTCAAGAATATTTCTTTCATTAACTTTATGTTCAGTTTTCTTTAGGGAAAACTTCAGATTTAACATACTATATACTTCATGAAATTATGTGTCATTTTGATTTTAATTACCTTTTAAGATGCCTTTATAAATATATGAATTACTTGTAAACAAAATGTGAATCGAGAACAGGCACACGATAAATGGTTTATGTTGAAATTTCTTTCTCTCTCCCAAACACTAATGAATTTCACAGCAAAGAAGGAAAAAATATGAGAATTTTTTCATGAAAAGTAAAACAACTAAAAATAAGGTTATACTTAAATAACATGCTTGTACTAAACAATACATACAGTAATTGTATGTATAAATTTGCCTTTCAATTGTGAGATATATCAATAAGAAGGGAAAAGGAAAACAATAAAATATAATACCCAGAATTATTAACCACCATATGCTTTCTCGATCAAATCCTCAAACACCACTTACTCCGTATTCTGGAAGTCCTTCCATAAAAGTTAAATTGGAGGAAGTTACAGTTTTTGAGAACTCTGCTTGGAAACAGATGCGAATGTTGGCTTATCCTTTCGTGTAATGTTTTCTGGCATTATTTAGTGAGTAAGTGAAGACATTGAATTGCATCTGGAATTGAAGAGAAAGCTGGAATACAGACTTCTCAACAGGTGTTCCAATTTATAGTAATGGCTGTTAACACACACCTGCATTTTTACCCAGACTGAAGATTTTGGCCAGTCTTCAAAAATTTCTCTTACAGAAAAATTGTAGTGGTTTACCAATACCAAATATATTTGGCATTAATTACTTTGTATGAGGGTGGGAAGATATGCCAGCTATGGCTAAAAAAGGGAATAATAATTTTTGTGGAGGGCTAAAAAATTATCTTTACAAAGACTTATAACTTGATTATGGAAGAAAATGTTATATTTAGCTAAACATTATGGCAAATCAATTAGAATTGGAAAATGAGTATCTGTGAGCATTGACTGGAAAGAATAAAATAGATACAATAAGAAATTAGCAGTACTGCTTTCACTTATAATAATGAAGAGCAGAAATGAGAACAGAGGAGAAAAATAGAGAAGTGTTTTGAAAGAGCTTGTCAATTTTAACTTGTTTCAAGTTTGTATCAGTGTCAGGTTTTCAGAAAAATCTGTTGCTAACCCAAATGCATTTTTTTGTATGTTTGTTAGTGTGTGTGTTTGTGTAAATCACAAAAATGAATGCTGAGCTTCTTGACTAGGCAATACAGTGAGCACAGGAGGGGGAGACGGCCAAATACTGAATCTGTTAAGCCTAAATACAGGAAAAGATGTAACTAGGGATAAAAGATAATTTTCCTTTTCTATAATACTCCCATCCTCCAGGAGATACTAGGAGGCTGTGTCCCCACCCAAATCCTTTCTTAAATTTTTGTTCCTATAATAGCCACATATTGTGGGAGGGACCCTGTGGGAAGCAACTGAAACACGGGGGCAGTTTTCTCCATACTGTTCTCATGGTAGTTAGTAAGTCTCATGAGATCTGATGATTTCATAAGGGGTTTCCCCTTTTGCTTGGCTCTCATTCTCTCTCTTGCCTGCTGCCATGTAAGATGTGCCTTTCAGCTTCCACCATGATTGTGAGGTCTCCCTAGCCACGTGGAACTGTGAGTCCATCAAACCTCCTTTTCTTTATAAATCACCCAGTCTTGAGTATGTCTTTATCAGCAGCATGAAAACGAACTGATACAGAGGTCCTCAGAGATGATGTTCAATTAAATGCTATTTAAATCCCAATGAACAGTATTCTTCAGGTATTATTTAAAGTACCTAGAATGAAAAACACACCTCACTAAGAGCATCAAGGAGCAATAGACAATTCTGCTCCCGTCATTTATCTCTCTTCTGTGAGACCATCATTCTCTCCCTCTCTGAATCTCTTCCTCTTTCTTTCCCTTCCCATCCCTGCCTCCCTCCCTCCCTTTCACTCTCTCTTCATAATCCTCTAAAAACATGTTCTAGTAATTCACATTAAAAACAAACTTACAAGCAATCATAAAAACTATATATCCTTTACTTTAAATATTTCTTCCACTACTACCTTATTGATTTGTTCCGTTTAGAGTAGTGTTTCTCTCAAGAGTCATGAAAGTCCACGATCTCTCCTTTTATTCACTCACTACTCTTAAATCCACTCCTTTCTGGCTCCTGTCATAATTATTCCATTGAAATGGCTCTAATTAATATCAGTGACGTGTTATTGCTTCATGTTGTCAAATCCAACGCACACTCTTCTGTCTTCATCCCATGCAGTCTCTCGGTGGCATCTGGCACAGCTGGCTACTCCCAACCCATTTGTACCTACTGTAGATTCCCACGTGGTACCAAAGCTTCAACACTCAAGAATTTAAGATCTTTTCTCACTGTCTCATTCCTGAACAGCTGGATGATTTACAGCTTCTGAAAATTGTCCGAAAGAAGACACTTTCTCCTCGGCTCCAAATCCAACCTCTTCCTCCCTCAATCTTCCCCATCTCTATGTACGTAAAAATAACTATTTTGTCACTCAGGTACTAAGCCTAGTACCCGAGGTAAAAAAATTTTCTCCTAAACTTTCTTTTAGAAGGTTTATCGTTTTAACTCTTAAATGTATGTCAATGACACACTTGGAGTTAAAATGTATGCAAAATTTGAGGCAAGGGGGAAAATAAACCTAGATGCCTACCTCAATCAATGCATAAATATACAACAAATTTTTTAAAATTCTGAGGAAAAAATGATCCTGGGAGAATTAGATTTTCTAAATACATTGCCCTTTCTGCATTGAATTGTTTGAATTCAATGTTTGAATTCAATGCCCTTTGTTGAAATAAGTTGTATCAAAATATTCTCTAGAGTATCACTTTATCTTCTGGTGATTTTAAGATAGTCTTTTCTTTTAATTCTTCCTTCCTTTTTAAAATTAATTATTTTCTTAGTGTTTGTTCAAGGGATACAATATACATTGTAACTTGTCAAAATCAACTTTGGGTTAATAAAAATTTAATTCCGGTAAATGTAGAAACTTTGCTCCAATAAAGTTATAATTCTTCTTTTTCCTAGTGCTTTAATTACATACATTTATATGTGTGTATATATATAGTTTATCTATATTATAACCCCCAAAATACAATGTTACAGTTGTTTTACTCAACCTATGCCCTTTAAAGAAACTAAGAGAAAAAAAATATGCAATGTTTTATATTTACTCACATATTTACTCTTTCTAATGACCTTCATTTTTTCCTGGGAACTCAATTTACTCTCTGGTGTCATTACCTTTGCATATGAAGGTCTTATTTGAAGACTTTTTGTTAAAACAGTACCGTACAAAAAAAAATTCTGCTTTTATTTATCTGGAAATATCTTTATTTCGTTTTTACTTTGGAAGATACTATTTTTCAATCTCTAACTCTTGGTTGATAGATTTTTTTTCTTCTTTCAGAACGTTGAATGATCCATCCTATGACTTGCTGGCCTCAAGTTTTTCTAATGAGAAGTGAGATGTTAATTTCATTGCTGTTTTCCTGAACGTGATGAGTATTTTTCTTTTGCTGCTTTCAAAATTTTCTGTTTCTCTTTATCTTTCAACACTTTGACTAGGTGTACAACTCTTCGGGTTTATCCCCCTTAGAGTTAATTGAGCATTTTGTTCTATAGACACACGTTTCCATCAAATTTTGAACGTTTTCAATCATTGTTTCCTTAAATGATTTTCACCACCTTTCTTGTTTTCTTTTGTGATTCGCCTTACACTTATGTTGTTATGTTTGATGTCTCTGAGGCTCCGTTTGTTTTTTCTCTTTTCTTCAGATTGGATAATTTTTATTGATCTATTTTTTTCAATGTTCTTGTATTAAAATAAAATAAAAATAATATAGTTCATTTAGAGTACATATTAAAATTCAAAATATTTGAGCTTTTAAAGATGGCTTGGACTCTGTCCCAGAGCTGCTGATACAGGAGCCATACTCTAAAGTACTCTCCATGAACCCTTCTATTCTAGCTGGTGCCATCTATCTCCATCTACCAAAGATCTAGACACTCCCTCAGATGCTTTCATTTTCTGCACCTACCCTGGCACTTAGCCCTGAGAATTCCGCTTTGGAACATCTTCTATCCAGCTTCTTTTCATTGTCCCTGTTTATCTCAGTTCAGCTCTTAGGACCAGTCTATGAATAGGTCTCTGTCTTTCTACCCCTAATATGTCCTCTTCCAGTCCATTCTCTCCAGTTATGCTATTACTTGTATTGAAATGCAAGTCTAATCATATTATTTTCTTCAAAAACTTCAAACTACCATGATTTACAATATAGCTATTGTCTATTTTTCTACCTCGGTTCCAACCCTGTTCAAATCATTCAGCAATCCTCACCTGCATCCAGAACCCCGGTCATGCTCCTTTCTCTTGCACTCTGAGGACTTTGCACTCCCTAAAAGGCCGTTTCTACGTCTTTCGTCTACTAGCTTGGAGACCTTTCTTTAAGATTCAGTTCTAGCCTCATCTCTTCTCTCCGGGATCATACCTTAATCTTTCCCTCATCCATGCGCCCCTCTGTTTGCCACGAAACTCCTGTGCATACCCCCACCACTAGATTGTGAGCCCTGGGAAGACGGCCTATGGTCATCACTGAAACCTGTGCTTGTACAATACACACATATTAGTTGAGGGTGAAATATGTTCCAAGGGTCTTTCTAGGTGCAGGAAAATGGAGATATATAGCTCAGTGTTTCCTTAAGTGAAGATCTAAGTTATCATGGCTCATTAGTGAGCAGCAGCAAAACTGGAATCAAATGCACAAGTGAGAAGTCCTATAACCTCATCCATGTGTCATATTTTAAGAACACATGCCAATTTAATCTAGCATAGGATATAAGATATCAAAGAAATAATGTGGAACTTTAAAATATTATTTTCTACAATAAACATTTTTACTAATATAGCTAAACCTGGTAAAACCTGATCACAAAATGTTGAATATTTCCCTTTGGTATTAGTGATAGAAAAAATGAATTCATTTTGTCGATATGTCATCAGAAACAAACATTACTTAGTGTGGTCTTATCTTTTGATTATATCAAAAGGTTTTCTTCTACCAAAATCATGGTTCTAAGATAAATTAAAAATTCCTTTGAATGAAAAAAAAACCCGTCTAAACTAGTGAGCTTATGAATAATGCAACAGGTTGCTAAGTACACTCAGTGTAATAGGAAAGTATGTTAACTTAAAAAGGAATTAGAAGTATAACCATAAGCTTTTTTTTTAAAATTAAAAAAAGGCATTTTCACTTCATTTACTTTTATTAGATTGGTGCAAAAGTAATTGCGGGTTTTGCCATCACTTTTTAATAGCTATTTGATGAATAACAGTGGAGAAATCAGAAATGCTTTGTGGTGAAAATTAGAAACAATTATTTTTCCAGAAGAATGCAAATCCAAATTGCAATAAGATACCACTTCACTCCAATTAGAATGTCTATTACCAAAAAAGTAAAATGATAACAAGTGTTGGTAAGGAAGTGGAGAAAAAGAAACTCCTACACGGTTGGAAATGTAAATTATTACAACTACTATGGAAAACAGTATGAAACTTCCTCAAAAAATTAAAAATAGAACTACCATGTGATCCAGTAATTCCATTACTGGGTACACATCCAAAGGAAATGAAATCAGTATATCCAAGAGATATCTGCACTCCCATGTTTATTGCAGCACTATTCATAACAATCAAGATATGAATCAACCTAAGTGCTCATCAATGAATGAACAGACAAAGAAAATGTGGTATATATACACCATGGGATACCATCTAACCATTACAAAAATCCTATTATTTGTGACAATATGGATGAAACTGAATGATATTATGTTAAGTGAAATAAGCCAGGCACAGAAAAATAAACACTGCGTGGTCTCACTTATAGGGGAAATTTTAAAAAGTTGAGCTCACAGCAGTAGAACATAGACTACAGGTTATCAGAGGCTGGGGAAGGAGAGTGGAGGAGGAAAGGGAAGAAGCTGGACAAAGAGTTCAATGTTTGTAAGTTCTGGTCATACAGACAGCTGTAGTTAACAATAATATATTGTATATTTCGAAGCCTTGACAAGAGGAATTTGTTCTCACCACAAAGAACTGATGAATGTTTGAGTTGATGAAAATGTTAATTAACCTGATTTAGTCATCATTACACAATGTATCCATACATTGAAGCATTAAACTGTTCTCTATAAATATGTACCATTATTACACACGAATTAAAAATAAAATATTAATAAAAGGGCAGGCGTGGTGGCTTGGCTCTGTAATCCCAGTGCTTTGGGAGGCTGAGGTGAGAGGGTTGCTTGAGGCCAGCAGTTCAAAATCAGCCTGAGCAACACAGCGAGACCCTGTCTCTACAAATAATACAAAAATCAGCTGGACATGGGGCATGGTGGTGGTGCATGCCTGTAGTCCCATGTAGCTGGGAAACTGAGGCAGGAGGATAGCTGGAAGCCCAGCAGTTTGAGGCTACAGTAGCTATGATCACTCCACTGCACTCTAGCCTAAGCAACAGAGCAAGACCCTGTCTCTCAAAAATAAAATAAAATAAAATAAAATAATACATATAAAGAAAGCTAAATATTATTTGGCTCCTTCCTTCTTATCCTCTGTCACAGTGTTGAAAAGATTTTGAGTGCTTCTAGATTTTTGTTTAGCTGGATAGTTCCCAAACTGACTGAACTCTCCAGGTTGGTAATTCTTACACAGAGTTTTCCTGTCACTGAATCTATGACTTTTCCAAATATAAAAATTATCTCAGCCAGTTCATGTTTCACACTGTTCATTTATGGAACAGGTAAAGGTTTGAGAAGTGCAGTATCTTCGACTGTACACTGCCGAAAAGCACTGAGTGAAGCAGCTTTTTCACTTATTAAAATACCTCATTAAATAGGAATCCAGAACAAGCCTGGTCACTATGGCTCTGGTAGCTTTTTGCATTGCCTTCCCCGTTATTTGCTTGGCATGATTGGATGATTGTACTATCGACATGATGTGGCTTTTTTCACTTCCTAGCTCTATTGTTCTGTTGTGTGACCCTTGGAGCATCTGCTGGCTCTATTGATCTATTTTTGAGGTGATTCTTTGCCATCTTAAATCTACTGTTGAGCTCATGTGGTGTATTTTCTATTTTGGTTATTGTACTTTTCAACTCGAGAATATCCACTTGATTCTTTAATATGATTTCTGCTTTTTAATTTGAGATTTCCTACCTAGTAACTCTCCTGTCTTCAAATTGTTTTCTAACCATTTAAACATAGTTCTCTTTCATTCTTTGCATCAATTTGTGATCGCTTATTTGAAATCTGTCAGCTAAATTCACTATCTGGGTCCACTCAGTGAAGTTCTATGGACTTTTTATTCCTCTAGTATGGGTCATGTTTTCCTGTTCCTTTGTATATGTGATTTTTTTGTTAAAAAATGAGACATTTTGTTTAACATATTATGACAACTCTGAATTCTAAGTGGTTTCTTTTTCTTCTCTAAGGGTTGTTTTATTGCTCTGTGTTTGTCATTCTCTTATTAATTTGCCAGGATTTCACCTGCAGCATCTTGCTTCCCACAGTGCACGGCTGCTGATGTCTCCACATAGCTTTATTACTTTTTAAATTTTATTTTTCGGCCTGGATTCTTAGGAGTTACCTCTAAATCTGTGTGTCTAAATAGTAAGCTAATGAAGTTGTGTTCAAATACTTTGAGTCAGTTAGTCTTCCACCTTCTGCCAATAAATCTGTGTGTGGGTTAGGGAGCACATTTTTTGGAAACTTCTTATATCTTTTCTACCTCTGAGTGACTTGTGAACAAATTCCCAGTCAGTCAGCATTGTGTGGAGAGCATGGGCCTGCTCAGGTCTCTTCTGTACCTGTGCACAGCCTCCCAGTCAGCCAAAGATACATGGATAGCGTATTAAACTCCTCTATGGCTCTTCCATTTTCGGGATCTCCCTGTTAAGTGTCTGTCCAAGCACTGATCTTCCGTTGATCCCACACAACTCCAAAACCTCCAACTTGTATAGCTGTGTGCTTTTGCCATTTTACGTGTAAGTTTTCTCCTTTTCCTGACAAGTCTTGTATGTGTGAATGCCTCCTTCTCTGGATGCAATCAATCAACTTCATCCAGCAGCAAAATTCCTGTTTTTTATAGCCAGTCTCACTATGTTCGATCTACATCACTGACTGGGCTTAGGGGAGGACGGCAGCAATGCCAGGCAAGAAAGCCACAGACTCCCACTGTTCTTTCCAAAACTTTAGCAATTCTTCACAAAGAAATATGTCTCAATGAATTGTTTGTTTTGGGCTGATTTTCAGAGCCCTGAAATGCGTGTTTTGAAAACCAAATAAAGTTTTATAAGGTTTTTGTGAGGGATTTGCCAACTTCTTACCATTGCTGGGAATCCCATTCTTTTTTTGCTTTTGATCTAGTGTGCAATTCAAGGTGCCTCTTATTGTCATGTCTCTTTTCTCTTCTTTGATCTATGAGAGTAACCTCACCATCTCACCACTTTTTATCCTTTGTGACCTCACCACTTTGTGATCTCACCACTTTTTATCCTTTTATTTTGAATAGATGTTAACATAGATTCCTCCCTTTTCCTTATCACTCCATTCATCTTTTATGGTTATTTTTTTTTTCCAAAATAGTTTCATTCACTTCTGTCTATGTCACCACTCTAATCCAAGTCACTGTCATTTCTTTTCTGAATCACTGCAATGATATGTCTCCAACTTCCACTCATTCTCCCCCAGAGTCTATTCTCCACACAACATAGTGACTTTTTTTTTTTTTTGTAAAGGTGTAACAGTTTCCGTATTTAGGCAGAATTTCTAAACAAGGAAAATATTATGTATATATTTTCATCATTTAATTATTTTACATGTATAGCTCAGTAGTATTAAATATATTCGCATTGTTGTGAAACAGAGCTCTAGAAAGACATTTAAATAGTAAAGGTGAGGCTGGGAACAGTGGCTCACATGTACAATCCTAGCACTTCAGGACACCAAGTTGGGAGGACTGCTGGAGGCTGTGAGTTCGAGACCAGCCTAGGCAACATAGTGAAATCCCATCTCTACATTTAAAAAATAATGAATAAATAAATAGCCAGATATTGTTCCTCTGCTTAACATCCTTTTACTTCTATTTAAAACTTTGTTTTTTGTACTGATTTTACTTTTTCTATTCTTAGAAAGAGATCAAAACACATTATGATGGCTATAACGCAGATACCTGGCTGAAGTCTATCTCTTTGATTTCCTCTCATGACATCTTCCTTATGTGTTGCACTCATTCAAATTAGTCTTTTAGCTCCATACATTTTCCAGGGTCATTTATTTCATGATACTTATTATAATTGGTGACCATATTGTTTATTTGTTTACTTAGTTATTATTACATTCTCTAGCCCATGTCCTCTGTGGAGATAAAAATCTACTTCACTTAGCGCTGGATCTCCAATTCTTTTAACAGTGCCTAGCGTATAGAAACTCCCTACCCTGCTCTCTCATTAAGAAATTAAGTGAAATAAAAAAATACAGTATCTTCAAATGGCATTGCTAAGAAACATTACATAAAGAAACCCACAAATATACTAAAATTAATAACTTGAAGAAGTATGAACATAATTTATCCTAGTGTTTCTCAACCACATATTTATTAGTTAATAAAATGGCTTTAGGTGTTTATTTTGTACAAATAAGATATGAAGCCAGAATGATTCAGTAAAAAGAACATCAAAGTAAAAACACAGGAGTATGTTTATGGCTTTATCTCTCATTTAAAGAAGATGGATACTAATTTAAAGTTAAAATTGTCTGTTTAAAAATTGGGATAATATAAGCTTTGTAACCTAGGAATATTCTTTTGAACTCCAGAGACTCATGAAATAGATTCCAATCTTGTATTTCTACAAAGAAAACACATTTATGTCACATATTATACATGAAAATGGACGATTTAATGTTATTCGTCTTCTGGAAACCACATATACAATACCTCTCAGTAAGTCCAATCTTCATAATTCCATCGTTTCTTCTAAAAAAGTTTAGGCACTTAATCAGTCCCTGTCTTGTCTCTTGAAAAACTTTTTACTTAAACATCTTTAAAATCTTGGTTTCTAAGGAGAAAAAATATGAAGCTGCAACTTAGTGACTACTAATTCATTTAATCTATAAATCACCAAGAACAGAAAAATAATACATATCATTTCTAGAGCTTACAACTTCCATAAATAAAATTTTCATTTTCTGGTACTGACAACCTGAGTACTGCTATGGTGGTAAGCCCTCATCATGTCACTTGCTGTTTATGGCTAAAGTAAATATTAAAGCCCGCATACTTGATAGATCTGCAGTGGTTCTCTTCTCCTCTCAGCGTTTGAAATGAAATAAGAGTTCAATAAAATGGTGCACTACAAGTCTGTTGTTCAGATGCATACAGTGTATCTCTGGATAGATACAGCATATTCATTTCTTCCACGTGTTTTATTGACCTTGGTGCTTGGGGGTGATGAAAAAACAAAAAGAGTAGAAGCTGAAGTGCTGACGTATTTACAGGGGGGATTTAGAAAATATAAAGTTTATTGGCCACTATTATCAAGAATAACTTCCTTTTTTTGGGGGGGGCGGCGTGGACATGACTAGGATATGATTGATTAGGATCTGAAAACATTCAGGTGCTTTTCACCAAGAGGCATAATTAAAGTCTAAGAGACACTTAGTTTTGGGGATTTAATTTCAAGCAGTCCCTCTTCTGAAATGTGAACTTGGATCTCATCCAGGTTTTTCCCTGTCTCATTTTAAATCACCGTTATGTACTGCAGTAGCAACCATGCAAATTAGCACATTCCTACATGTTCAGGGCATTCGGCAAAGCTTGTAAGGATAATATAAGAAGGCACAGACTTCCCCTTTTCTTTTTCTTATATTTAATTTTTATTAAAATTTTCAGGAGATCGTGCAAAGAGAAAAAAACTAGGTTTATTTCCAACAGACAAGTGTCTATGTATTCTGAACATAGTGAAGCAGAAAACTAGAACTAATTTCAGAAAAGGGAAAGAGATTTGATAGGGCAATGCTAGATGTATTATCAGAATTCTTTCTGTTATAAAAGGCAACAACTCACAAATATAGCCATAAAATATAACTTACTGGTACATTGAATTTGGTAGTTGAGAGCTCTGAAATCTGGCTGATTTCAAAGAAGCTGAGAGCCCAAGTCTTAGGCCATTCAAGCTGCCATAACAAAATATTTTTAACTGGGTAATTTATAAATGATAGAAATGTATTGCTCACAAGTCTGGAACCTGGGAAGTCCAAGATCAAGCCTTCAGAAGATTAGGTGTCTGCTGAGGGCTCTTGCTCCTCATAGATGACACCTTCTATGTGTCCTCATATGGCAGAAGGAGTGAACAAGCTTTCGCAGGCCTCTTTTATAAGAATACTAATCCAGTTTGTGACCTAATTGCCTCCCCAAGCCCAACCTCTTAATGTTATCACTTTGAAGGGTTAGATTTCAACACATTAATTTTGGGAGGAAACAAAATTTCAAGCCGTCGCATCTGGAGACCCAAACAAGTTTATTTTTTCTTGATACATCTTTTTGTTAAGCTTCTCTTGAACAAAGGAATGGTGCTATGGTCTGACTATGTCCCCTGCAAATTCACATGTTGAAATCCTAACCCCCAAGGTGATGGTATTAATAGGTAAGGCCTTTGGGATATGATTAGGTCATGGGGGCAGAGACCATATGAATGAGATTAGTGCTCTTATAAACTGGCCTGGGAGAGGGCGCGAGAAAAATCCCTCACTTTTCCCATTATACAAGGACACAGCAAGAAGGTGTCATCTCTGAGTCAAAAATGAGACTTTCACCAGACATGGAATCTGTGTTGATCTTAGGTTGTCCAGCCTTCAGAATAGTGAGAAACAAATTTCTGAGGTTTATAAGTTACATAATTTATGGTATTTTGTTATAGCAGTCCAAATGGACTAAAACAGTTGGTTTCTACCTTTCCAACTTCAGGCAAGCACTTATAATATGTTGGAGAAGCTGGTTACCTGGAGACATCTAGTCACGTTCTACCTATCTAGGATCCAAAAGAAAAGGCTTTATCTTCATCAAGTCATTCATTCCAGAACTATTTATTGCATACCTATTATGTGCCAGACCTCTCATGAAGGTTGCATTCTACTGGGAAGAGACAGAAGATAAACAGATGAAACAGATAGACAGAACTGTGTACCCAAACCCCCCTTTTCTTTCGAAACATAACTTCAGTGCTACTATCAGATAACCTGTGAGAATTCTGCCAATTAAAAAGTATTACTTGTCTTTTATTTCTTCTGTTGCAAACTCTAAGCCATTGATGGTTTTGCAGATGGAAGGCGGCCACGTGCCAAAAATGTGGACAGCTTCCAAAGCTGAAAAGGGAAAAGAACAGCCTCTGGAAAAAAATGTTGTCTCACTGATTTTAGCTCGGTAACACCAACTTCAGACTTTCGATCTACAAAACTGTAAGAGAATACATTCTGTTTTGTTTTAAGCACTAAGTTGCTATAATTTGTTACAGCAGCAATACGAAACTAATATACACTTTATGCGCTACCATTGCTTGCAGCATATATATCTCCTTTAATTCACGCATTCTTCTTTCTCATGTCTTCCTTACGTCTTTTACTTACCTCTCTCATGAGAAAACTTTTTTCCATAACCATTTACCAATTACAATTCTACCCTGCCCTTTCCTACAATTAATTGGTGATCCTAAGGGAAAGTAATTCTGACTAATCTTGGATACTTCATTTAGAGATTAATGATGAACATTAGATATTTTTAAAGTGTTTCTTTAATTTTTTTCTGCTTCTAATTTTACATATTTCTAGTGCAAGCACCTTCTGGTCTACGGCTTTACAAAAAAGTATGTTCTTGATTTTATCTAATATCATACATTTAGGAAATATTTATTTAACACTCACTATGGGTAGGGTATGGTATTATGTACTGCTACAGATACCTGTATAAGAAATAGTGTCTCTACTGTAGAACTGATAGAAAAGTAATATTCTTGTAAGAGATGAGCCTAATTGACGGGTTCTAATAAACAAAATCTAGGCACCGGGAAATCTGCTTTGAAGGCATTTATTAGACACAGTTGTTGTTTAGTAAGTATTAAATAACAATAATATGGCAGTGATCTCCCTATTGCTCCAATATGTTTAAGACTGATTAAATTCTGATTTTACTGCATCTTTTAAAGAAACAAATATATTGCCTTCTAGGCTCCCCTACATTAGAAGAAAAAAATCAATGCAAATAAACGATTTCATCCCTTTGCTGGCATCATACTTGCCCTGAAACAGTCTGCATATTATAAAATTTCATTTGCTCTGCTTTTACATCCTGGTAAAGCATGTATTACAAATATTGCTTTGTTATAAATATCAGAAGTCTGTGTTTTCTTCCTACACATAATGAAAAGCAAACCCATTTCTGAGTGATCAAGTGGGGGGAGATTTTGAAGGAGTACGCTCTGTTCATTTATTTCTAGCACCCTTCGTCCCCTAAATGTAAGAATTATTTTAGACTTGTTTTAAATCAGCTTTACTACAAAACATTTGGCTCCTGACTGGGTTTCAAAGCAGTTCTTTGAACAGCTTGAAATCATTAGGGAAGGAGGTAGTGGCAAAAAAATGGAACTTCAAAGACCTTGCTATACTGAAACAATGCACCACACTCACAGCTAACAAATCAACAGGGAAGACACTGCAGGCAAGGTCAAAGCTTAAAATAAGGTCACTTCCTCTTTCAATGGTGTAGAGACCCATTTGCTGGCCTACAACACTATTCAAGCAGGCATAACCAAGAGAAAAAAAAAATAATTTTAAATGTCATCTGCCCTGAAGATGTCACTTACAGCTCAGTTAAATAAGAAAACATCTATGAGAAATGGAGTGATTTGATTGTTTTCTGAGTGCTGTGAGTCTTGCTTGCAATCAACTCAATTCAGGCTCTGAACTTTCAAGTCCTGAATGGGGCTGATTGCATTCCCAGTACAAAACCTCTTTTTCCTATTACTTACTTAACAACATAAATATTTTCCCAAATTGACATTTTCTAATTGCAATACAAAAATTACTCTACTTCACCAGTGTCCCTTTTTGAAATATTTGATAATATATCTCTTCTAATACCCTGTATTTCGGCAAGTGATGAAACAGTGATTACGTGCGTGGGCTGTAATACCAGACTGCCTTAGTTCACACATGAAATATGCCACAATCAGTGCACTTTGGGCCAATTAATCTGGGAATACCTCTTTTTCCTCTTCTGTAAAGTGAAGCTGGCATTAACCACTATCTAAACACCTCTAAGTTGCTGTAAGAATTAAATGAGAAAGCACTTGTAAGATAATTAGAAAAGTAATTGTTACATGATAAATGCTCAATCAATGTTAGGTATTTTTATTAGTCACTTTCTCCAGATACACAGAATTGACAGTATTTCTATATATGTGTGCATGAGAGAGACAGAGAGAGATTTTTAAAAATTGGTTCACACAATTGTGAAGCTTGGCAAGTCAAAACTCTGCAAGGTAGCCCTGCAGGATAGAAGCCCTGGAAATAATTACAGCTGGAGTTCAAACCCAGCCTGCTGGCAGAATTCTTTTTTGCTTGAAAAAGGTCAGCCTTTGTTCTCTTGAGGCCTTCAACTGATTGGATGAGGCCCACCCACATTATGGAGGGTAATCTACTGAACTCTAAGTCCAATGATGTAAATGTTACTATCATCTGAAAAAGACTTTCACAGAAATATCCAGAATAATGTTTGACCAATATCAGGGAACCATGGCCCAGCAAAGTCAACACATAAAATTATACATTTGCTATAGACAGAATATTTGTGTCCCCTCAAAGTTTATATGTTGAAGCCCTAAGCCCCAGTGTGATAGTATTTGGAGATGAGGTCTTTGGGAGGTGATTAGAGTTGGATGAGGTCATAAGGATAGGGCTCTCATGATGAGATCAGTAGCTTTATAAGAAGAGAAAAAGAGAGAGAAAAGATCATGTGAGGACAGAGTGAGAAGGTGGTCACCTACAACCCAAGGAGAAGGCCTTCAGTAGATACTGACCCTGATGACACTTGGATCTTTGAATTTCAGTCCCTGGAACTGTCAGAATATACTCCTATTGCTTAAGTCATTCAGTTCATGATATTTTGCTGACTAAGCCATTATCATGCCATTATTATCAACATATAATCTCTACCTCAATACATAATCACAAACTGTATAACATAATGGGAAAAGAAGTCAGACTTGCTGGAGAAGTCCTAGACCTATGCTATTCTCTGCCTATCAGAGCCTTTGACCTTAGTCATGGGAGTCTGAGTGAGAGAAAGTTGGTTTAAATGAAAAAGAATTTCATAACTTTTGACATTACCTGAAGGTAAATAGACGACTATTAATAAAATATAATATACTAGATGATAATAAAGTTTTTACCTCTATCAACTAGAAATCCAATGCATTTTTTTCTATTCTCCCTACTAGATCAAAATTTATTTTCACTTTGGTCATAAATAGTAAGAGTAGGAGGCAGAATTATTTCCAAAATGGTGTTTTTGATGTATGCATGTTTTTCTGGAAGAAGCGGACTAGGCCTTTCAGTTTACTTCTTTACATCTCTTTATCTTTAGCATATCAATCTGCAATTCTCTATCAGATTATTTCACCTTTGCCTTAGAGAACTTACTTCCACTTTTTTCCCAAAAGATTGAATTCATTCTCATGACTTCACTGGTAATTGGCATAGTCAATAACACAATTTTATCCTGGCAAATACTGGCTTAGGGGGCCACCGACCCACTCCACTTCACAGGAAATCTCATATTTTGAAGTGTCTTTCTCAAAATTTTTAAGTTTCCTTCTAAGGACTAGGCTGGCTGTGAGTCACAGTGCCTTCTGGATAAGGTGCTGTCATCTGGAACAAGGACCCTCTGAGGCTCTGGTCCCAGCTTGTCTTTGAGGTGTTCTTTGACCCTTTACTTTGCCTGGTGATCAGATGCCCCTAGGGCTCCAGTTTGTGCCTGTGGGATTAGTCAAGGTCCTATAGTTGGGTCCTAGTTCAAAAGAGTTGCCCAGTGAGCAGCTTATTTCTATTGGCCTGCAAGGTATTTTTTTCCAGGACAGCATGAGATTGAGCTGTCAGAATAGGAATGACACGTTGATTTTCAGTGACTCAAAATGTTGATATAGGGATCTCCCCAACAAAGCTTTACCAGAGAGAGTCCTGCATAGAGTAACCCTCAAGATGGCCTTAAAAGAGTAAGATTGGATCTTTAACTATATGCCTGCAGAGCTTGTCATCCACTGTTGGGATTATACATTGACACAGATTTTAAAGGAAGGTAAATTGGTAGTATCTGCCATAATTTAAAGTTTATATCAGTTGGCCCGGAAATACAGCTTCTAAGACTTTATCTCACAGACATGTAAGGGTGCAAATATTTATGTACATGAATGATTATCATAGTATTATAATAGCATGAAGTTGGAAACCATCAGTTATGAAAGTTACATACATTTTTACATTTTCCACAAAATGTTAGGCATTCGTTGAACACAATGAGGAAAATACTGATATAGAAAACATTTTAATTCATGTTTTTTAAATCAATAAGAAAAAGCAAGTTACTAAACCTCTGAAAAGATGATACTCAGCAAAATGATAAAGAGGCTACTCCCATCAAATGTGGTTAGAGGTAGACAGGAATGGGGAACTTTGCAAAATGTTTCTATCCTTCAATTCTTCTAATGAACAAAAGTGGTCAAAAAACGTGGCAGCAAAAATGGGTTGATCAAGACCAGGTTTCTCAGTTCTAATTCAGGCCTTATGCTCTGCAGTGAATTGGGACAGTTCAGGGAACATGACTGGATTTAAATTCGGGCTCTGACACTTACAGTTGTGTATCCTTGGACAACTTATATTAATTTCCCCTGATTTGTAAAATAAGGATAGTAACACCTGTATTATAGAATTTCTGTGAACATTGTGTGAAAGAAAACCAGTTCTTCTTTTTCAGATGCAAGCCCATAGCAGACACATCAACATTACACCTATTATTTGTGGCTCCGTATGCCTTGACCTCTCCCTGATTATATATGTCAGCAGAACTTTTGAACCCAGACGGTAGCAGACTTCTATGCCCATTTGTATATCTCATCGTTACCGCAGATGCTATGCATTCCTATAAAATATTATCTTCTCTCTTCATTAAAGCATCCCTGTCAACCTCTGTTTATAAAATACTCTGCCATTCTAATGACGCAGATTAGACTATGGACTATTTTTGACTAATCTTTTTCCTTCATATTTAAGAAGTCATAGATACTATCAATTGAATGTGAACATCCTTTCATTCCAATTCAACTATCGTTTATCAAATGCTTGCTATGTTTTCAGATATTACAGTAGATTCTTAGGATATTAATCTGATTGAAACACAATGCATACTCATAAGCAAGTCAACATAAGGAGTACAGATAAACAACTTATAATGTGGTGTAGCCAATACTTTAATAAAAGATAAGAGTGTATGGTTACTTAGGAGGCAAGCCAGTAAATGCCCTTACAAGTGATAGGAATGTTCCTGAAGTTAAAGAAGGAGAAAAATTTAAGGGTGTGGTTAACTCTAACAAAAGTGTAGCAGCTTAAGTGATATGAGATCTAAAAGTTTACAGTATTAAAATAGTAAAGATAGAAGAAAAAATCTTCATGTAGAAAACTGAATAAGTGACAATAAATTAAAACAGGAAATACAGGATGTTTCTGCCAAAGAGTAGCATCATGGATCTGAAAAAGTTTGGACGGGTTTTGGAATCATATATCTTTTCAGGAATTTTTTGCAATATTACCTCATTAATACCTATTTCTGTGAGATCCTATTTAAAATAATTACTTTCTTGGGGCCTCAGCTTCCTCATATGTAAGTTGAGGGAGTGATTAACAGAAATGATCTCATTGTTGTGAGAATGAGTAAGACATACGAAGTGTCTACCCCCAATGCTGGCACATAGAAGGCTGTCAGTGAAAGTAAAACATTCTTATCTGCTTCATTCAAGAAGTGGCAAATACATTTTTTAAAGTCAGGCAACTGCTTGATGAGAGAGGTAGAGCTGAGGACAAGATTTTTAAAATTTTGTTTTCCAAAGATTAAAAAGCTTTCTTGTAGTTAAGGGAATGAACCAAAGAAAAAAATAGGACTGAACTATGCATTCTACATCAGCGCTGTTTGATAGAAAAAAAAATGAAAGCCACAAATGTGTGTCATATCCATAATTTTAAAAATATAGTAGCCATTAAAAATGTTTAAAATAGAGAAACTAATTTTATAGCATAGTTTGTTTAACCCAATATATGCAAAATATTCCTATTTCAACTTATAATCAATATGAAAATTAATAATGAGATTTTTAAAAATTATTGCATGTAAAGCACTTATCAAGAGAACCTGGGATGTAATAAGCACTCAATAAATCTAGCTATCATGCTTATAATCTCCTTAAATAAATTGTAAACCCTGTAAAAGTTTGTTTCATGCTCCTTTAATCTCTCTCTTAGCCACTCTTTACTCTCAATCTTCACTAACATTCTGTGAGTTACCTCTGTTCTGGATTATACTAAGGGCTTCCTCACTGGTGGTCTCCCTGCTTCTAGGAAGATCTCTGTACTGTCCTTAGATTTTTCTCCTCAACTCCAATTTAATCATAATAGCCATCAGCTTAAAACTTTTTATTGCTCCCCAGTGCTGTAAGAAACAAGTTCTTGTGTCTTTGCTTTATGTTGTTTTCCTTTTACTTTCCCAGTCTTTCCCTGGATTAAGTGGGGAGAACTGCTCCGTACTCTACCTCTTCAAGGAAGGCATCTGGAAGGGGTAAAAACCGAGGTAGTCTGAAAGTCTTTCTGGATTTGTTTCTAAAATGCTGAGTCATTTAGGCCATTTCTAATCATTTTTCTGGAAATAAAACGAAGAAATGGATTTGAAGCTATAACAAGTGTCTTAGAAAAGCTAGAAGGAGAATGGAGCTCTTCTCTCAGAGCAGGAAGACTTTCCAGGATGCAAGAGCAGAAGGAAGAGAGACTATGGGTTCTGACATGATAAAGACCTGGGCCTATCATCCTAGCAGTTTGTGGAAGTGTCAAGATCTAGGAGAAGAGCAGTGACATCCTTAAAGGCTTTACAAGAATTCTGGACAGAAATAGAGTTTTAATTAAGCACTAATGAGGCTACACTTTGACCGACTTTCTTATTAACAAAAGTCAGGTGGCACTAGATGCTAACCACTTACTTCCCCATCGTTTCTATAGATAGGATTTCTGACGTTAGAATAGGATAGGATTTATGTTTAATGATTAATTAGCACTTCTGTTATTCTTTTGGATAGGATCTCTGATGTTAGAATCATAAAGCTTTTATTTAAGAATTGCTTAAGATGTTTTTAAGACCTGGGTTCCAGTGATCCTCACAGAGAACCAAATCAGCATGAGGATAGTTTCTCCATCTCCTTGTCCCATGACTTTACCCTGCACTCATTGACCAGTCAACGGTCTCCACATTTGGGTCCACTCCAAAACCCTTAAAAACACTTGCCCCAAACTCCTCAGGGAGACAGAGTTGAGGTTTCCTCCCATCTCCTCGTTCAGTGGCCCTACAATTAAATATCTTTTTCTGCTGTAATCTGGTGTCTCTGCAAATTGACTTGACACACGCATTGGAAAACGGACCTGTTACAGTTACAATTTAGTGGTGACCCTGATGGGATGCCCCTCATGGGCATTTGCTCCTGGCTCTGTGCCCCCTTTTACTGTTTCAGCAGGCCCAGAAAGGAGCTCTAGTGGCCACCTGACTGCTTAAGGCTGACCTATAATGTGAGTGGGGATATTTGACCACAGGCTTCCAAATATCGTTTCCTGTATAAGTAGATTTTTGAATGAAGAATAATATTTCTGCATTCTCAGGAAGGCAGACTAGAACCTCCATGAACTGGATGTTGCCTCTTTATTCAACTTCATGTGCTCTGGTTCCTCAATTCCCTGTGTTTTATGCCACCATCTTGATTGGCGGATAAACTTTGCCATATGCAGAGAAAGATTACACTGTAGTAGTTAATAATGTGGACTTTGGAATCAAACCACCTACATTCAGATCTAGCTCTTTTATTTACAAATGGTACGTCTTTGGCAGGTTATTATGCTTCTTTGGCCAAGCGACTATGCCTCTGATCTTTAGTTTTTCCCTCCATAACATGGAGATAATAATAGTGTCTATCTAAGAGTTGTTGAAAGAATTAAATGTATTATTTATGGAAAGTAAAAAAATGAAAACACAATATAAGCATTGGTTATTATTATTTCATAAGAAATTTATGGTTATTATTTTATTATTAATAGTTGATAAAACAAAATCATTGTTTGTTTCTGCTATGGTCAGAATGTTTGTTTCCCTGTTAAATTCATATGCTGAAACCCTAATACCTAAAGTAACCACATTCAGAGGAGGGGTTTTTGGGAGGGGATTAGGTCTTGAGGCTGGAGCCCTCATAAATGGGATTAGTGCCTTTATACAATAGGTCCAAGGGAGTTTGTTTGTCCCTTCTGCCATGTGAGGACACAGTTAGAAGGCTTTATCTCTGAACCAGAAAGCAGGCGTTCACCAGACATTAAATCTACTGGTGCCTTGATCTTAAACTTTCCAGCCGCCAGAAGTGTGAGAAATAAATTTCCACCATGTATGTATGTATGTATGTATGTATGTATGTATTTTGAGATGGAGTCTCACTCTGTCGCCAGGCTGGAGTGCAGTGGCGCTATCTCAGCTCACTGCTGCCTCCTGGATTCAAGCGATTCTCCTGCCTCAGCCTCCCGAGTAGCTGGGACTACAGGCGACACCACCACACCCAGTTAATTTTTGTATTTTTAGTAGAGACGAGGTGTCACCATGTTGGCCAGGATGGTCTCGATCTCTTACAACAGTTGTATAATATATGATTGTTAAATCAATGTTATGTAATCCTGTTGTATCCCTGGCACAATACCTCACAGAGTCTGTCTCAGAGCATTTCTTCAGAAATGGGAACCTTCATAGTTTGCAAGATGAACTTTTTGAGAGTGGGGTGGTGGGCAGGGTTGGTGTGTTCCCATGCAGGGTGCTGAACATCCAGAAAGCAAACTACAGTCATTGGATGTAGCAGAAACCAACCATTCACAGCCTTTTCTCTTTTCCAACAGACACCCTACCTCTTCAGGAGAGCTATGTGTTGCAGTGGAGTAGATGGTCAGGTTGCAGCCCCAGCTGTAGGCAGTCAGTGAAACATTATTAGAATAAACCAGTCATGATGGTCCCATTCCCCTAGGCATTAGTCCATCCTCACATTGCTATAAAGAACTACTTGAGACTGGGTAATTTATATAGAAAAGAGGTTTAATTGGCTCACGGTTCCATAGTATGTATAGGAAACATGGCTGGTGAGGCCTCAGAAAACTTACAATCATGGCAGAAGGTGAAGGGGAAGCCGGCATCTCCTCTGTGGCTGGAGCAGGAGTAAGGAAGCAAAGGGGGAAGTGCTACACACTTTTAAACAACCAGATCTCATGAGAACTCTATGACAACAGCAAGGGGGAAATCTGCCCCCATGATTCAGTCATCTTCCACCAGGTCCTACCTCCAACACTCAGGATCACAATTCAACATGAGATTTGGGTGGGGACGCAGAGCCAAACCATATCATCCTCACCAGAGGTGGGTATAGGCATAGGCCTATAACATGTTCCTTCTCTTTTCTTGAACATTATTGTGTTGGGATATGATGCCTAAAATGGAGCAGCCATTTTGTGACCACAGGGGAGTGAATATGTTCAGTTCAGTAGAGCTAATAATTGAAACTGTCTTCCTCATGAAATTTTGTTGATCTTCTGAATTGTACAACCTAAAAATAATTTTTAAGATTTCTATTTGTAGGAAAATATAAATATTCCTTGGTTGTCTATGTTGTTTGAGGGTTTTGTATTTTTTTTTTTTTTTTTGGCAACTTGCAGAAGAAAATCATTACTAACAATTAACAGTACAATGAACCAAAGAGGGAAGAACTGTCAATCACCCAAAAGGTTTTCATGTCACTACAAAGAATTACTGGGTTTCTGGCAAGAAGCTGTTGAAATAACTATATTAAAACTATAACAATGGCTCTGTAATAATTTACTCTATAGACGCCACTGTCATTAGGAAATGAAGATATGAAAAAATGGGAAAACGTATGGTTTGTTTGTTTGTTTTTTTTTTGGACTAAGTCTGATAAAAAGGTGGATAGTCATGGAGAAGTCTGATTGGATACAAAATATGATCTATTGGTAGTAAACTGAAGGGAGCTTAGCAAAGCCTGTTACTCGCCAAGATTATTCTCCTTGTCCCTGTGTCTTCACAGATAAGAATTCTCTCTTCCTCCAGGTGGAGGGAGGCCACTTCCCAGATGAAGGTCTTATGATCTACTTCAGGAGGAAGTCAGAAAACCCTTTCTAGCTTTTATGATCTGCTTCAGGGAAAGATTATGGGAAGGTGAGAATGACCTTCCCGCTTCTGTGGTCTTCTCAAATTTCTTTACCTAAAATCGTGTGAGGTAGCATGTCCTGAATCTCTTCAGGAGCTTTATGAAGACCTTAGCAATTTACACTGGCCCACTGAGTCTGTGTGACCGGCTGAAGTCCATTCCCTCTAGATCGTGACGTGGAGATTCCTGATACATGTCTGCTGTGCTTTGGAATAAAGACAGGACTGAACTTTTAAGTGTGTATGTGTGCACATTTGTGTGTGTGTGTGAAAGACAGTAGATACAAGGATGAAATCCATTCTTTCTAGATTATGGTGTGGAGATTATTGATACACGTTTATTGTGTTTTGGAATCAAGACTGACCTTTTAGGTGTGTATATGTGCTTGTGTGTGCGTGTGTGTGTGTGTGTGTAAGAGAGTAGGTATAAGGACTGGACTTTAGTGTGTTAATTGTTGAATACCTAGGAAAGAAAAGCAAAAATTAGGCAAGGGTTAATTTTTCAGAATTTCTTGAAAATAGCATCTCATCAAAATTTTATAGCTCCCTTACAGAGATTCAGAGGTTTTGTCACTAGCCTTAGGTTGCAAAATAAGTCAAGGTCAAAATTAGGTGTACTCCCAGGAGTGTCAGTTTTAGATCTATCTTCTTTTAAACCTTTTCTCAGTTCCTCAAAAGAATCATTAGACTATCCAACCCTAAAGATCCCTGCGGTTAACATCTCTCCATTTAAAATTCCCATAATAATCACAACAAAGGGATGTGTATTTAATAATGTTCATATACACTTCAGCTTGTCCCAACCGAATTAATGACCAATTCTGAGACTCAGGTAGTGGGCCCTGGAAGAGATTTTTGAGGCCATGTGTCAGACTTCAAAGCAAATTTCAACCTTGACACAGCAGGCTCCAGTCCAGCAGGCCAGAACTGCCTGGGGGCAATGGTCCCCTGAAGGCCCAGCAGAAGGTTAGAAATTTGCATTCACATTGTGTTTGTATTTATTTATAGCAGGAGAAATTTGTTTCTTAAGTCATTCACTAGCATTCCCATGAAAGTTTTTTAATGGGAGATGAAAGTGAATTCGAGGGAAACAAAAAGAAATCTAACACGTATGTCCCTGAACAGTAGCGTGTTTGACTAGTTTCCCAGATTCTAAGAGCAGCACTTTCACATCAGTGTGTATTTAGATGTCCCCATTTCTATTGGTTTTAGGTTAACTTTGGTCACATTTTGATCTCTTTTTAACAGGCCTTTTGTGTGATTAAATGTTAAGTAGCTGCAGGTCTTGTTTTCACCCTTGCTGAGTCAGCTCAGCTCTCTGACAGGACTGTCTCCCTTTGATTGGCAGTCACAGGAGATGGGAAGTGAGGGAGGGTCAGAGAATATTTCAGGTCGATTCTGTCAGAGGCTGTAAAGGCTGGCATGGTGACGATTTATTATTTCTGATGACTAATTATAGGGAGGTTTGTGTTTCATGGGTATTTTGATAGGTGGCTTTTGCAGAGCTATCACCTTACTGAAATACTTCAATAGTTCAACCCTTTGTCAACACTTAAAAGATATTACCTTTCTCTGTGGGTTAAGGAAGATAAGGAGGCAGAAAATATTTATATGGCCAATTTCATGATTTTCTAGAGAGAAACTTAGAGGGTTTAGGAGGGAGATGACTGATCTCAAGATTTGAAGGATTAAGACCAGGCAGAGAGAAGAGTTTATTAGGCCTTAGAAGATGTTTATTTGGAGGAATTTGGGAGAAAGCAAATATCTTAAGAATGCAATGTGGTTGTTTTATCTTGATTGAGTTAAACACCACAAAATATTATATGCCTGGAATTTAACATTGTCTCCAAGATTCATAAATCAAAGTTATCTTCTTGAATGTGAGATTGTTTAAAAAAAAAAGTGTCAGAGAGGAGGGGATTGTATCAGTCCTGCTTGCAAAGAATTATTGTCCTGCTAACCAACCCAAATTATGTGTAAAATCTGTATGAAGAAAACAGCTTTGAATGTAGCATAACATTTATGTAATTTGATCAGCAATTTTTTAAAATGGAAGACTGTACTAATTTTTGCTATAGCAACAAACAACGCCACAATCTCAGTGGCTCACAACAACAAAGGTCTATTTCTCACTCATGTTTTATAAAACCACTAGTCAGCTACCACACTGCTGAGTTCAGCTGGGTTTCACTGGCCGAAGCCAGCCTTGGCTCCAGGTGACTTTTATTCCAGGTCTCAGGGGTAAAGGAACAGCCCTAATCTGGGTCATGATCTTTTTCACAGTTTGGTCTTTTTTTTAGAAGGCAGAAGCTCAGGGGGCAGAGCCAAACCACAAGAGTACATTTAACATTTCCGCTCAAAAATTGCGTAACTCCTATTGTTACAGGGGGCCCTTGCTCCCAGAGCTCCCAAGATGGTGGCAGGCCCCTTCTAAAACGGCAGTGGGCCACTTCCAAGATGGCGGCAAGCCTCGTGTTCTCTGACCTGGGGTTCTTGGCCTCACAGATTCCTAGAAATGGAATCGTGGACCATGCGGTGAGTGTTATAGCTCTATTAGAAGCCGTGGGTCACGGAAGAGAACCCTGGAACCCAATGACTAGTGTTCAGCTCGATTAGGACGAACCCAGGCACTTAGCGGTGCAGGAACAATGGCGAGCCTTTAGCCCGATCAGGAGTGGCAGTGGGCACCTCCCTGGATCAGGAGCACAGCGGACACTCTGCCGGATCTGGAATGATGGAAGTCAGCAGTGGGTCTGCGACTACGGTAAACAGCAGAGGTGGACAGTGAGTAAAAGCTCAGCTGGAGCCCTAACAAACATGGATTAGAAGAGTGCAGTTGCAAGATTTCATAGAGTGAAATAGAGTGAAAACAGAGCTCCCATACAAAGGGAGGGGACCCAAAGAGGGTAGCCGTCGCCGGCTCAAATGCCTGGGTTTATATCGCGATCATTGGCCCTCCCACTGTGCTCTCAGGTGATAGATGATTGGCTATTTCTTTACCTCCTCTTTTTGCCTAATTAGCAGTTTAGTGAGCTCTCTTTACTATCTGATTGGTCGGGTGTGAGCTAAGTTGCAAACCCCCTGTTTAAAGGTGGATGTGGTCACCTTCCCAGCTAGGCTCAGGGATTCTTAGCCTAGGAAATCCAGCTAGTCCTGTCTCTCACTATCTGCTCCTATTCCATTGTCCAAAGTCACAAGACCAAGGCCAAAGTGTGTAGGGATCGTATTATGACGACAGAGAAGTATGACGAAGCCGGGGTGGGGCAAATGATTGTGAAGAAATAATACAACCTACTATAATGACCAAAAACATTAAAATGGCAAGGAGTTAAATTTTACAAATAAAACTGAGAAACGAAAATACAAGGGCAATAACCTATGTGGGATAGCTGTGAGTGAGGTGTATCTAGTTTTATAAATTCTGAGGAAAGCTCCCCAGTGCTGGATTGACTGAGAAACTCTCCAGGAAGGATGTGGCAGCACTTAATATAACACTTTTCATCCCACGCCTACCAGAATTTGTAGTAAAGAAGAATTTGCTGAAAAAAATTATGATGGTTTACTGACTACTTATTAAAATTGAGGCTTTGGCTAGTCCGGGAACCTCATAGTTGTCTGTGGATGCTTTTTCTACATGGAACTTAACTTGAGAAAACCTTATCTAGAGGAGGCTCACCTGCTTCCTAAACCCAGAGATTAGCTTTTGTTTGTTTGTTTGTTTTTTTGTTTTGTTTGTTTTTGTTTTGCTGAATAGCAGTTCAGTTTTTTCTTTTGATTAGACTAAAAATTTCTTGCTAAATGCAATTTCTTAGCATTTAACTACACTAGCTCTGCTGCTAGTAATAGATTGTACTGGTGTGAGACTACTGCTTTTTTTTTTTTTTTTAACTCTCAAGTGTCTTTTAAATTGGATGTATCCACCTGTAAGTTGTAAGTGGCTGAATCTATCTAGGTTCCTGTTATATCCCGCAGGGCTGAGGAGAATTCTTGACATACAGAGTTGCTCAATAAATGTTTATGGAACCATGTTGAACACTCTGAAAAGAAATACGTGTAGGCTGATATAAAAATTTAGAAGTCAGATATGTAATGTCCTAAATCTACAACTAAAAATAGTCAGAATTAGAAGGATGGATGTGCCTTCTCCATGGAAAGAAAGACAGAATCTAAGAACGAATCTTGAGAAATTCTGATGGAAACATGCGTTTACTAAGGTTGAGGTGCCCATAGGAAAATCCTGGTGAATATTACATCAAGTTACCCTCTCACATTTTTCCGCAACCAAACGATCACGGTGTTTTAGCCAATCATCGACACAAGGAAATGTTTTCTTTATAATCTTAGACTAGTCAAGGACACAATGCCCACACTGTCCTCTCTTTCAGTGGCCAAATAATCAGTTTAATTAAAAATTGTGTAAACGAAGTATACTATTCTCAGGCTATATATAGGCCCTCCTCATTTTTTTCCTTCCATAAATCATGTTTATGTCTTTTTAAAATCTTGACTCAGTCTACCAGCTGATTCCCTCACATACGAGTAAATTATTTGCATGGAACTTGCCGGAGCAGCCTGCAGAATCACTCGCTTAATGTCTCTGAGCCATTCTTGGATAATCTGAGAAGACTGAGCAGTTATTACTTCTGAGATGGAACACGAGGTGATGGGGGAGGCAGTAGTGATAGGAGAAGAAGCTGCAAAGATAGACCTAGCCAGATAGTGAATATCTTTGTATGCTAGATTAGGAAATGCAGGATCCATGCTATAACTTGTGTGGAAAGGCAGAAACACTTTTAAAAAGCAAAATTATGATTAGAACTGTACTTCACAAAAATTCATGGACTAATTAATTAATTAATTCCGGAGCTATTTACTGTGGACCCACTCACTGCCAGTATGTGTGCTACGCCATGATGACATACGACGGAGAGTCAAACATGCATGATGTCCGTTTTCCAGAGGCTAAAAGCTGGTGTGGGAATAGACAAAAAGCACACAACTAAGGCACAAAATATCTAGTTATAAACCGTTAAGTCTTGTGAAGGAAAAATAATGGATGCTTGAATAATAGATTAGGAGGAATTGAGGTCAGGAAGATAGTACCTGAGAATGTTTTTTACCTAAAGATATAGAAATGCCAAGTCAACAGGTCTCAAAATAAGGAGGTTTATTATCTCACACAAATAAATTCAGAAGAGAGATACCAGTGCTGTTAATTCAGCAGGTTATTTTAGATGTGACTGAGGACTCAGATTATTTCCATTTTTTTTCTTGTATCTCCTCAGTAGGTAGTTATTGGTCCTGAGGATTGTCTCCTCATGGATTTAAGATGCCTATAAAAGCTCTAAGTGTCTTGTCTTTACACGGCACCTAGAGAACAAAAGAGTGTCCCATTTTTATCTCTTTTTAAGAGGGAAAAGTTTGCCAGAAGTTCTCTGGCAGGCTCCTTCTCGTGTCTAACTTAGCCAAAATTCTGTCAAATGTCCATTCCTGCATGAGTCATTGGTGATTGATAAGGAAACACCCTGATTGGTATATGCACTGTCTGATAAAGTAGTCATTAGTCACATGTGACTATTTAGATTTAAATTAAATAAAATTACATACAATTAAAAATTCTGTGCATCATTTGCTCTTGTCACAAATCGAATGCCTAATAGTCACACATAGTGCCTACCATATTGAACACAGCAGATTATAAATGATTTCCAACATTACAGCAAGTCCCATTGTATAGTGCTGCTTTGGAAAAATCAAGACCCACACTCTAGGGCCTAGAAGAAACTCAGCCTTTCTTGAAGCTTGTGACCTGCTACCTGAATAAAATCATGGTTCACTTAGAAGGATAAAGGGAATGAGTATTAGGTGGGAAACCCACAGTGCTGCAAAATGTAGATGTGATGAGAGAGAACTTGTGACTTGACTTGAGGGGACAGAAGCAATTGGTATTGGGGGCTGACTGAGTGAGGTTGGAAGAGGAATGTATAAGGCTTGGGTGACTTGATAAACGTTAGTCCCATTGACTGAGGAAGGAAATGTAGAGAAGGAGGACTTTGGGGGAAAATGATAATGGATTTGTTTTGGTTACACTGAGTTCAAGATACCTGTGGTAAGGGGAGTGGAGATTTCTAAGATGCCGTTGGTAATCCAGAAAAGCAGCCATCTAGGCCATCAGCAGTGAAAGTATTTGTGTGACGGTAGTTGCAGCAGGAGTTTCCTCTACCTTCTCTAGTGGAACCTGGAGCAGCACAAGGTGCAGTGCTGAAGATGGCTTGGCTTAAGATAAAATCATCTTTCTAATACTAATTTAAAATAGGGAGAGGTAAGTTAAATGGTAATAGATTCTTCCTTTAGATGTGAACTAGTATTAAGTGTTGGAGAGATCAGCCATAGTGTTTTCCATTACAGTACAAAATTTGTTCTCTACTGGGGACAGAAGAGTTTGCCTTGGCTAAATACAAGTATCACTAACTGCAGTAGCTAATAAACATTTGATTATATTAATTGTATATTGAATATGATTTGTGATAATGTATTATTTTCTTTTAAGCTAATATATGTGCCATCTTCACAGTTTGTCATTTGCTAGAATGATTTCACTCAGAATATTAAAAGGAATAGTGACACATTTAATTAAGGGGTGGCAGGCCAGTGATACCTGATTCACCTTCCACCAGTTTGCCACTGAAATGGTCACAGAAGGCAGAAATGGGGTGTAGGGTTGGAAAATGCTGGGAATAGTGAATCTTCAGTTGCAAGAAAGTGAAACAATTTCTGCTCTCTGAAGGCAGAATAAAAGGGAAAAGAGAGAGAAAGGGTAGCTTTCTGTTGACTTCCAATAGGCATCCTGCCGCAAAGATGAACAGAGAGGCCAGGTTGAAGGAGCAAGATGGCTTCTTCCTTTCCCATAGTTCCTCACTGCTCCCTCCATGTAGTACATGAGATATGCTTTCTGCAAAAAACCAAAACAAAGCAAAAAACAAAAAACCCCATATTTTATTTCCTGCTGTTCATTTAAATTTTTTTTTTGCAAATCATTTGCTGCTATCTGGTATACAATCCCCATGCATATGCACACAATAGATATGCATACATATGGTATGCATTGGTAGATATGTGTATATCTGTATATGCATGTGTATATATACAATATATGTATCATATTTGTATTTATATTCATACATACATAAATTGGGATCATTTGTTTATTGTATGTCTCCTCATGAACATATAAGCTTCATGAAAGCAAAAACCTTGTAAACCTTGTTTACATTGCAAAGTAAAAGAAGACTAATAATTATTGACTAAGTTCAGAAAGCCCTTAAAATTTATCTTCAATCTGTGGGGTTTTTTTCTCAGCTTCTCTGGTAATTTGCATAAGAAAAAAAGTATTATTTCCTGATCACTTCTGAAAATGCATGATGTGACTTTAATGTATCACTCACAATGGAAAGACTCATGATTTTAATGGATGATGCAACTGCAGTTTGTGTGAAAAGTTGACAAAAGCTCTCAGAGTTAGCACTCTGCTCTGAGAAAAATCTATCTTGGTAGGCAAACTGCTATCTGAAAACTCAGAATGTTTGCCTTAGTCCATTTCTGCTGCTATAAAAGAATACCTGAGGCTGGGTAATGTATGAAAGAAACAGGTTTCTTTGGCTCACAGTTCTGCAGGCTGTACAAGAAGCATGGCACCAACATCTGCTTCTAATGAGGGCCTCAGGCTGCTTCCACTCATGGCGGGAGGTAAAGGGGAGTCAGTGTGTAGAGATCACATGGCCAGAGAGGAAGTGAGAGAGAGAGAGGTGAGAGGTGCCAGATGCTTTTTAGCATCCAGTTCTTTGGGGAAGTCTTGTGAGAACCAGTAGAGAACTCACTCATTACAAGGATGGCACCAAGCCATTCACAAGGCATCCACCCCCATGACCCAGACACCTCCCATTATGCCTCACCTCCAACACTGAGGATCAGATTTCAACACGAGACTTAGTGGGACCAAACAATCCATGTCCAAACCACAGCAACATTATACTATACAGTGATTTTGTGATTATTGCTGGGAGGTTTTAGGAAGTGGTAGGCTCCCTTTTGCTTCTTAACGCAGGCAATTGCTTATCTTTCTAGAAGTGAATTTTTTGTAAAAAATTTGTTTCTGTAGTGATGGAAGGTAACATGGCTCTGACAAATAAAAGAAAGTTTGTATTAGCTTTTTAATCCAGGTAATGAGTTTTCAATACAAAAAAAAAATTAAACAAAAATTTAGATTTGTAAAGCTAATGCAAGAGATGAGCTAATACAATTCTGGTTAAAAAACTACACTAAATAAATGAACTCATTTTACAGTCCTTTAATGCAAGTGAGAAATCACAGGAAAATAGGACAGGAGTAAAACTGTGTGTGTTTGCATGTGAACACCAAGTAGTTATAGAAAGGCAAACAAACAATTGTGAATGCAGTGAAGAGAATGTAAGTAAAAGACTAATGCAAACTTTTGTTGCCTTTACCAAAAAACCAAACCAAACTAAACAAGCCCCCAAAGTTATCAAATTGTTAGTAATGGTTACACACTAATATCCTCTTGAGAATTATTTAGATTGACAGCCTAGAACATGAAATACTTTGCTTCATTTCAATTGAATGTGGCTTATTATTGTCTTGTTTTCTATCTGTTCATTTTTCTGGGTGACTTGAATCGAGGAAATGATAAGAAATTTAAAGCACATATTTCAAATCAAGGCATGTTTATGTGTATGTGAGTGCAGGTATATTTAAGGTAGAACTGAAAATACGTATTTTTCATAAGTGCATATGAAAAGATCTTTATGATATTTCAGTAAAGCTATTTTAAAAAGGAAGATCTTTATGAGTGTGAGGGCTTTGTGTGGCCAACTGTGCAGAGGCTGCAGATTGATCTCGGTGCATTCACGAACATTTTATGGGGATGACGTCTCAGAGAAGAGATTAGGTTAGATATTTGTTGTACAAAAAGTTTTGAACCTATTTTGAATACACTAAGGCCAATATTATTTATAAGTAGTTCACTACCTGCATATGAAAAGCATCTATATCTATATGAAAGGTATTAGTTTTCTACTTTGGGATATAATTATGAAAGATATTTGGAAAATAAAATGGGATGCATTCTAGAATAGCAAAATTGAACCTTTAATGATCAGGACAAAACAATTTCCAAAGTTAACTATGGAAGACACAGAATCAGTTACACAAATCAATCTAAAAGAATTTGAAAAGAAACCCAATTTTCATCAGACACTAGGGGAAAAAATAATAGAACCTAATCAATTCCCCATTTGCTCATGTGTGCTGTGGTGAGATTTGAATATATCAGGTTTAGTGGCCACCTCGTTTATAGTAAGGGGTTGGCAATGTATGTAAATGGTAGAAAATTTTCCACATAAAAGTGCTAGTGGAAAAACAACCTTTTTCCCCTAGAAATCAAGGAAGAATGGTGATGATTCTCCTTGCCTCAATAAAGTTGATCATAGAAAAATTAGAATAAACATGTTCAATAAAAGATAATTTTTAGAGGCCTTTTCAGAGGAAGCAATACTTCTTTTCCCAGTAGAGCTGTATCTCTTTTTTAAATGACCCTAGTTTTCTGTGTTTTTTTTCAAATAAAAAATTCCACGTTTCACAACACTTTTTATATATTGTATCTTTGGCTAATAGGTATATGTTTGTGAGTAGTGTATGTCTGTGTGCTTTCGTATTTGAAACTTTTGTGTATTGTATCTAAGTGCAGATCTGATGGTGAATCTCTCAAAAAATTTCCCAGTGAAAACCTCAGCTTCCCTCCCTCCCTGCCTTTACAGTCTTTGTTAGCCTCCAAGTCCTCTTCTACTTTCACTGATCCATGAGCAAATACAAAGTCACAGCAAATGCTTTTTACAACATATGTCTGAAGGTCTTTCCCTGCACATGTCAAGACAACGCTCTTGAGCATATGTGAGTTATTTATCATCAAACAGACTTCATAGTAACAGGTGCATCCACGGGACCCAAATGTACAAAAAAGACTAATTTTCTTTCTCCTCCTAAAAGACAGTGAATAAAAGTGATAAGATAATGACTGGAATCCTAGACAAAAGCTTCCAGCAGATGTAGCTCTTGAAGCTTCTGCTAAATACTGGAAAAGCATTATGCAATCATTGCAGGCAAACAGGTCAGATGACTAAAAGATATTAATAAACTCATGCTCCTGTTTTAGAACAATGGAACATATAGAACCAAAGAGGAGCTCTCATCCAACCTCCTCATTAACTGAGGCCAAATAAATAAACACAAAGGATGGTTTGCGTAAACTCAGAAGCTGTTTCTACAGAAACCAGATGTTATTACGACAACCTCAGGATTCTCTGATCCCAACAATTCGTTACCTTTCTGTTAAAATCAGCCAAGAGATCTCATTTTTTGACCTCTTAACTGAGGAATTTCTTATAATATAGCTTTCTCCATCCTCTATTCATATTTATTACTCTCCTACTTCTTACTCCTAATTTGTGAAATGCTTTTTGAGTCTGGATGGAAAAAAAAGTGTTAAGTACACTACAAGGAATGATTTGAAAGGAATATTATCAGGCAGGAATCTCTGTGCTATGCATGTCACACCTGCAGTGTAATAGTATTTTCTCCTGGCAGCATCCATATGATCACTTGACACAGAATTAAAAATCAGCAGCTCCAAGAGAAGGGCTGTGCAGCCCCCACCAGGCCCTCGTCACTGGTGGCTGAGCTCAAGAGTACTCACTTAGAGGGAGTGCAAAAATCAGCTCTGAACCTGGCCACTCCGCTGTGTGGTGTCACTTGCTCAGACCGTGCATGACAAATCCTCAAATGCGTTTGGTGACATTTAGAGAGCACTGTGGACTCTGCCAATATGCCAAGCAATCAGAGTGTGCATGACAAATTATGAAACACATACTGTGAAAATTATGGACTCTGTCATGGTGCCAATCTGCTGCTGCAAACCTACTGCTGCTAGAAGTAATGTTGGCACCAATTTGTTGCTAAATTCAGTCGTATTTCTAATTCAGTAATGGATTGATTCTAATGGTGAGTTGCTGTACCTGTTTAGGTTTCAAACAAGTACTGTGGGGGCTAATGACCTCACCTGCTATTATAAGTAATCAGGGGAGTCGAATCCTTTTTCACCACTCCTTTCTGTCGATGGGTCTTCTTTACTCCGGTATCACACAGGATTTACATACAGGTCCCTACTTCTTGATCTCCTCAAAGATTTTTTGGTTGTATGCCAGTATATAGTGAGAGCTGTTTCAATATGCAATAAAACACTGAGGATACTACGTTTCCTCTGCATCTTAACAAAGACCACACAACACCCTCAGATACTTGCCTGCAGGATAGGAAGAGCAGGAGATCATGAACTGAGGACAGCCATAACTAGCTCTGTCAGAGAAGTGGACAGTGTAGAATCTGGACCCAGTTAGCACGTGACACTCAGTGAATCATTCATTAAATAAAAGGCACTGGGGAGAACTACCTCCCAAACACAAACACAAAATAACAGCAACCAGATTCTAGGAATCCAGTGAAAAAATAAGAATATAGAAGCTAAATGTTCAGAAAACTATGTGCAAGGACACACCGCCACAGGCTGGTAGAGATCAGAGTGAGCCTAATAAATTGTCTTTAAGGTGTGCACTTTCTGGAGATCATCTTTTACTAATTTACATGGAAAAAATGTGGTAATACTATGGAGTGAATTTAAGTGTGAAATAACTAGTGTGATATTACATTTATATTTATAAATATGTCTATTTGGAAAGAGCTATAAAATTTTTTTTCTGTATATATCATTTTACATTTATAGTTGCAGCTTTAATTTTATTTTCTTACCTATGCTTGGATGAGTCTACATTCTATTGATAATAAACATGGAATTTTGTACAGTGATATGATGCTTTTTTTACATATCATATTTTTATAGTTATCTCTAGGAACAGACTTCAAATCATGTTCAGCATTAGATGGATTAATATAATAATCATGACATTTACTCTCATCACTATAAAAAAGTGAATCGTGGTCCTCAAGCAAGCCTGTTTGTAACAGCCGTGTTATAGTATGATATGTGTGTCTTGTCTGGTTTTTAAAATTTGCTCGCATCTAGATCATCAGTTGCATTTAGCTGTTCGTTTTGCTCATGAAATCTACATATAATTTAGAATTATATTATTTTTGTGTGGATTACTTTTAAAAGTCAGTGTCAAAATTCTGAGTTTTTCTGTATTGAATTACATTTTGTATTTTTTTTTTTCTACAGAAATCATGAGGTCCTCAAAGCATGTTAATTTTCTAGCTAATTTTAGTACCAAAGGATAATGTGAAAGTTTCAGTCTAGAAGAGATTTGGCAAAACCTAATATCCCCTGGATCTGGCACTACCACCATATGGATAGGGCTCATTGTGAATAATATGAAAGGAAACAACAAAAAAGAGGGATGGAAGGAGCAGTCTTTCCAGGACTTTCCCTGCGTGGTGCATGCTGAGGCCACGACTTTTAGCTTCTGTCAGTACCAGACATGTTGAGACTGAAGCCAACATATGCCCTCTGACTCAGTGCTCCTTTCCTTCGATGAAAAGAGAAGTTGACAAGGCAAGTACCACCTAGGCTCTCTCAAACTTCAAGGAGCCTGTCTAAACTGTCAAGACGAATGATTGGCAGTTAACAACTCCTCCTTCATGTGATATGGAAGAAGAATCCTCCAAATTGAAGAAAGCTGGAGCAAGGATTTTGCAATAAGCACAAATCTTACATCTAGGAAATTGTGATGAAAATAACAAAATGGTTGTGTTCAGTCATCTGCATATTAATTCTCCTAAATATGAGGGTTTTTTCTTTTTTGTTTTGGCCAAAAAGACAGTCCAGGAGGCTGACCAGTGCCAAATGAAGAAATGGCAGCTTTCCCTCCATCTATGTCTCTGATTATAAAACAGCGGGAGAGATCATTAGGGTAGCACACACGTTCTGCTTTGGGGCATATGTCAGGTTCAATACTGTGAACAGATTTAAGTTTTGCGAAGGATGCCAAGTACTTCTTCCTGTGACTTCTCCAACAATGAGGTGCTGGGCTTGTGCTGCTGGCTGTTTTGCAGAAAACTGTGGTGGTAAGTGACACAGATGGTGTGGAGCGTCTGACATTGCATATTATTTACCAATCAGAAAATGACTCAGTTATTTTATGCACACAATTATACAGGGCCACCTGTACCAGTGTATGCTGCCTGCTTACGGGCAACAGCAGGAACAGGGCATGTGTCCATGTAAAAGATAAATGGTTTCATTCTTTGTTATATTTTTTACAGTTTTGACACCAGTTTTATTCTATTCAGCTTGTGAAAATTTAGTAACACTTATCGGCCCATGAGGACTGTGCCTCATGCCATTTGTAGAGACAGATTTCAGGACAAGGTTACCTTTCTTGGATTCCATTTTCTGGATGCAGGTCTTGAAATATCAAAATGCTACATTGTAAGGTGAAGTCCTTGTCTAGCAGCTAAAGCATGGCAATCTAAGAAACTTCCAGTGCATTATTCAGACATTTCTTGAGTATAATTTAGGTATTTAGAAAATCTTCTAATTATTGGAATATTTAATGAATACATTAAATCATATCACATTAAACATAAGGAAACGAGTGTTTTTGAACACCTGTGGTACGTTTTATAGCTACTGACTTCTATAATGCTCTCTACTCTCGGAGGTGGGTAGTATTATTGCTGTGTACACTGTAAGTTCTCTGAAAATCAGAGGATTTAAATAAATTTCTAGGTATGCACAGCTTATATGTGGTAGAATAACGATTCTAACCCAGTATGTGATTCACAAAGACTGATTGTATGCATTCTCTCAAAAAGGCTATCTTTTCTTAGTTTTCATTAGGCTACTGGATTGATATTTATTTTTCCAAAATAATAATAATATCTTTGAGTCATTATTGTATCTGCCCATTGTAAAAAATTAACTATAGAGATTTATGTAAAAAGCAAAAATCCCCTTGAGATGTTACCTGTACTCCCTGCCACTAATACTCTCCCAATCTCTAAGAAATAGCTACAGTTAAGCCTGAAAAAATATATATTCCAAACTTTGAAAAGCATATCTATACATGAACATACATATATATTTTTATAAATGGAATGATGAAATACATGCGAGTTTAAAAATGACTTACTAAATCATATTAATGTATTTTGAGTTTACAGGTCTGAATCTAGCTTATCTCTTCTCCTAATTTGTAATAATGTGTAGTATTCCACGTTACAGATAGAGGACACTGCATTTCATTTAACCAAGTCCTGTTGATGATCATATGGATTACTTAAAATTTATTGTTGCTTTCACAATACTCAATGAGCATCTGTCTATATATTATTCTATCATTTTCTACAAATCCATGGAAGGAAAATTAGTTTGTTAACATCTTTATTTAAATTTTTATTATAAAAGTTCAGATTGTTTTGAGAAATCTGTATCTTTTATACGCTTTTATTAGTCTCTTGGGTGTATCTGAAAAAAATCAATTTTTTAATCTTTGATAATCTGATAGATAAAAGGGGTTGTTTCAGTGTTTTCTGCGTATACATTTTTATATCCAATAAGGTGGAGCACTTTTTTCTTATTTTCCTTGTTCATTTGTATCCATCTTGGTGAATTACTTTTTTAAATCCTTTGGCCATTTGAAATTTGGCAGCTTATTAATTTGAAAGAAATTTTTGTCCAATGGGATTATTATTGCCTTGTATATTGCAATACATGTATATATGTGTGTGTGTGCATGTATACACTACAGGTAGCCACTAATAGTATGAATACATCCCTAATTGGTCACGTTCTTTTTGGTACTAGTTTAGTTTTTATTATTTTGAAAAGTAAATCACATGTATTATAAACAATTTTTAAGTTATATAAAGTAGAATGTAAGTTCTGAAAAGAACAGCAGAAAATCTTCTTAGCCATATTCACTTTTACGCCCACATCCTAGGGTAGCTATTATTAATTATTCCTATATATTGCTTTCAAAAATAACATTACTGAGGTATAACTAAACTGCAGATATTTAAATATGAATATATATTAAACTGCAAAGATTTAAAGTGCATAATCATCACCACATTTGGGGTAGTGAATTTATGCATCACCCCCAGAGTATGGTAGTACCTCTTTGTAATCACTTCCTGTTGCTTCTCCCCAGCACCCCCTCTCTCCCTGGCTGACGGTTTCTCTGCATTCTATCACTGTAGCTTAGTTTGTATTTTCTAGAATTATAGTTAAATACAATCACACAATATATACTCTGTTTTTGTCTGTCTTCTTAGCAAAATCATTTTGAGATTCAGCAAGATTGTTGTAGGTGTTGTAGGTGTTTTCATTCATTCCTTTTTCTTGCTGAGTAGTATTCCACTGTATGGTTATGCCACAATGTCTTCATCCCATCTCTTGCCGGTAGACATTTCAATTGTTTCCAGATTTGGGATATTAAAAATTAGACAGATTGAAACAAAGCAAGATAAAATTTGAGTTTCTTTTATAATATTCTCTGTAGGAATAACATTTCTCCCACTTCTGATATTAGTAATTCAAGTTTTCTCTTTCTTGTCCTGATTAGAGGATTACGAATTTCATCAATGTTCAGAAAGAATCAGCTTTTGGTTTCATCAGTTTTCTCTATTTGTTTTTGGTTTTGTATCATTGATTCTCATGTGACACTTTATTATTTCCTTATGTTTGTTAACTTTTAATTTGCTCTCGTATAGTGTTTTTTAAAGGTGAAAGCTAAAGCTATTGATTTAGGTTTTCTTTTTAAATACAAGCTTTAATGTTATAAATTCCTCCTAACTGCTACTTTAATGACATCTGCAAACTCGTGTATGTTCTATTTTCATTTTTATTTAATTCAAAAGACTGTCTAATTTTCCTTTTGATTTGTTCATTGATGCATGGACTATGTAGAAATGTTGTTTAATTTCCAAATATTTGAGAATATTCCAGAGATCTGCTCTTGATTTCTTATTTCATCCAATTGTATTAAGATAATTTTACTTGCATCATTATTATTATTATTACTATTATTTTTTGAGACAGAATCTCACCCTGTCACCTAGACTGGAGTGCAGTGGTGCAATCTCAGCTCACTGCAACCTCTGTCTTCCAGGTTCAAGCAATTCTCCTGCTTCAACCTCCCGAGTAGTTGGGACTACAGGCACACACCACCATGCCTGGATAATTCTTTTTGTATTTTAGTAGAGATGGGGTTTCACTATGTTGACCAGGTTGGTCTTGAACTCCTGACCTCGTGATCCGCCTGCCTCAGCCTCCCAAAGTGCCTGGGATTACAGGCGTGAGCCACCACACCCAGCCCACTTACATTATTTCAATTGTATTAAATTCATTTGTGGCCCAGGATATTGTTTCTATTGGTAGATGTTCGGTGTGCACTTGGAAAGTGTGTGTTCTGCTCGTGCAGAGTGGAGTGTTCTATAAGGGTCAATTAGACCAAGTTGATTGACAGTGTTTTTTCTACTGTATCCTTCCTGATTTTCTGTCTTAATCTCCCGGTTCTTGAGAGTGGTGTTGAAATTTCTGATTGTCAATTTGAGTTTTTCTCCTTGAAGTTTTATCAGTTTTTGCTTCATATACTTTGAAGCTTTGTCACTGGATATATAAATATTTAGGTTTGCTATGTAGTTTGGATAAATTGACCCAGTATTTTGAAATGACTTTCTTTATCCTTGGTAATATTCTTAGTCAAACTCTTCTTTGGTACCAGCATAAGCCCTGTATACTGATTTTCTATCCTTCTAATCTATTTGTGTCTTTATATTTAAAGTACATTTCTAGGAAGAGGCATAGAGTTGGGTCTCATTATTTTACACAATCTAATAATGTCTGCCTCTAAATTGGGATGATTAGCCTATTTACATTTAATGTAATTTTGACATGGTTAGTTTTAAGTGTATCATTTTGCTATTTGTTTTCTATTTGTTCTATTTCTTTTTGCTTTGTTTTCTCTTTTTCTGACTTCTTTTGGATTTAAAAAAATATTCCAATTTATCTCCTTTATCAATTTATTAGCTGTAACTCTTTGTTTTGTTATTTCAGTGGTTATTATTTGCTTTGTAGTGTTTATCTTTAACTTCTCATAGTCTCCCTTCAAGTTGTATATACCACTTCATGTATGGTATAAGAACTCTGTAAGATAGTGTTTCTATGTATTCCTTCTCAACCTCTTTTCCATTCTTGTAAAACATTTTAATTTCATCTGTGTTATAACCTCCACGTTACGTTTTGTTTATAGCCAATTGTCATTTAAAGATATTTAAGTAACTTAAATAGCTTATCACTTTATAATTATCATATTATAATTATCACACTTATCATTTTATAATTATTCATTCCTTTATGTAGATTTGTATTTTCATCTGGAATCATTTTTTCTTCTGCCTTTAGGATTTCCTTTAACTTTCTTCCAACTTTTGTGCATCTAAAATTATCTTTATTTAGACTTTGTTCTTGAAAAGTATTTTTTCTAAATATAGAATTCTATATTGACAGTTTTTTTCTTAGAACTTTAAAGTCGTTGCTCCAATGTCTTCTTGCTTACATCACTTCCAAAGAGAAGTGTTATCTTTGTTATCTATCATTGTTATCTTTGTTCCTATGTGTATAATGCATCTTTTTTATAAAGTAAAATTAGGTTATATCAATTCCTCTTAAAAGTCTGTAGTGAACCATTTTGTCTTTAACATAATCTAAACTTCTTATTAATACCCACAGAGCAGGCCTGGCACGGTGGCTCACGCCTGTAATCCCAGCACTTTGGGAGGCCGAGGCGGGTGCATCACGAGGTCAGGAGATCGAGACCGTCCTGGCTAACACGGTGAAACCCCGTCTCTACTAAAAATACAAAAAACTAGCCGGGCGTGGTGGCGGCGCCTGTGGTCCCAGCTCCTCGGGAGGCTGAGGCAGGAGAATGGCGGGAACCCGGGGAGCGGAGCTTGCAGGAAGCCAAGATGGCGCCGCTCACTCCAGTCTGGGGGACAGAGCGAGAGTCCGTCTCAAAAAAAATAAAATGAAATAAAATAAAATAAATACCCACAAAGCATGGTTTAGTTTAGCTCCTGCTTGCTTTCTGGCCTCTTATTATTCCAGGAAATATGCACATGAAATAAAGGTAAATCCTCTTGTTTTTCTCTTTGTTTTTTAAACCAGAAATATAAATTTATAAATATTGTTCTGCAACTTGCCTTTTTTATTTACTAATGTAACCTATAAATATTTATATCTCAACATAGAAATCTATTTCTTTTTAATTGCTGCATTTTGTTTCATGCAAGAAAACATAATTAGCTAGAGATTATAAATTATAATTTAAATTATAAATTATGATGTAACTCTTTAATCCATATGAAACCATATGACTTTTTCCTGATCTAAGAATATATTTCACTTGTAGTCTGTGCAAGTAGAGGCTTTGCAAAGTTTCTATCCTTTGCGTCTCCTGAACATTGTGTTAACTCCTGGGGCCAACGTGGAAAATGGGTTTATTTTTTATTTCATTTTTGTTTTGTAATTTCAAAGTCCTGTGTAAGATAAAAATCTGGCTTTAAATTTTACATTTTTAACTTTAAATTTCTATGTCAACAAAAATTATGCCTTCTTAGAAACTAAGTCCATCCCAGAGACTTTCCCTTTTGGAAATTTCTCCACAAGAGCTAAGGATGCCAATGTTTGTTCTAGCACCTCTGTTGTCATATGTACTACATATGGATACACAGGGATTTGCAGAAACGACGATTGGGCTGATTTGTGAAGAGCTGAAGCAACTACTTGATGCAAAACTGAACTATAGTCCTTAAATATGCATGCATTTTAAAATTATACGTAAGATACATTGTGTGTATATTTCATATCTATCTACCTATCTTAACTTTCTCTAAATTGGCACTTTTACTTTTTCAGCAATTACTTTCTGAGAAATTTGAAGTTAATATTTTAGTAAACAAAATTACTGACAACTCTTTTAGATTTAGAATATACATTCTCCCTTGAGTCACAATTATAGAAAAAAAAAGGACATTGCACACATGCTTACCTTGGTTTCCTTAGCAGGTGGCAGAATTTTTAGCTCATGGTATGCCTACAACATTGCTTGTTAAAAGAATAGTTACATAAGTACAATTCAGAGTCTCAATATGGAAAATTTACTAGTAAAATTAAGAATATGTGAAAAATGACATTCTTTAGTTAGCTTACCATAAGTTTAGATTTTTCCATAAATGATAACCATATCAACACAATACATGGACTGGGATATAAGCGTTGGCATAAAAATGTAAACTCTATAAAGACAGAAATATTTTGTTTTGCTCACCACTGTATCGAAAGTGCTCATAATAGTGATTAGCACAAAGTGGGTACTCAATATATATTCAATAAATGAAGTTAATAATTTCAAACAGACATTATTTAAAGAAAAACATAAAATATTTTATTTAACTGCATCAGCTTAAAAGTGCAGTCAAAATATGTAATTAGGATTTTCATGTTGGCATATATACAATAAAATATTTTGGATAAAGAGACTTGATAAAATTTGGTATAGTTCCCTAATACTTGCTTCTTTTCATGTATTTATAATGGTTATAAATTCCAGAAGCATGTATACTTTATTTATAATATTACCAATTACTGATGTAGCATATGAATACTTGCACTGTTTTCTTTTAATTTTTTTTAAACTGATACAGTTTGTGGTAGGTTTGACCTACCTATAACATTACACATGGCTTAGTATGGACCACAGCCAGTGAGAAATGCCACATTCCAGTCAAAGTAATTTTTACTTTGAGAAATGGGCTTATAACCCAACTGGAGCATTGAGAAGCAAGAATTTTACAGAGACTCTGAGAAAGGGAAAACTTCCAGTTTTTTTTTTTTCTTTAAAGGGTTTAATAGAAGGAGGTAGCTTTTTTTTTTTTTTTTTTCATAGGAATTATTTCTTTCCTAGGAATAGGATTGTGTGGCCTGAAGATATGCAGTATGGCAGTATTATTATCATTATGATTCAAATCAGTGTTGTGCCTTGAGTTTTGGGGAACAGGCATCTTACAGAGTCTGAGGAAACGGCTAAACCCATGCAAAGCAAGATGAAGGATCAGAGAGAACTTGTTCTATGGTAATATTGTTGGGCTGGAGGCCACACTCAAAGACTTGTGCTTCCTCTAAAATTTCACACATGTTTAAGCCAATAAAAATTCAGATCAAGTTTGGTTTTCTCTCTTTGTAACACAAAAAGTATAAATGATATAGGAGAAAAAACTGCTTTATCTTCCTTCACCAAATGTAGTGTTTTACCATGTCTCTAAAAATAGAATACACACATACAAACAAAGAATTCAGAGGTAATTATTTACATTTTGTTTGTGTTTGAGTCTGTACCTTCATCTTCACTTTCTGGTGGAGTGCTTCAAAATTCATCTATAGAAATCCATAATTGTTAATATAAATCATTCATCGTTAAACTATTTGTTTTACAGAATGTAAAAACGGTAACTGTAATTTCACCAGCTTATTTGGGGTATTGACTTTACAGACTATAGTGAGATACATATTACATTTAATTTTGTCACAGGTTCCTTGAGGCATCGCTTGGCCAGCTGAAAACCTCTGTGGCCAGGGGCACCCTCTGCCTGAGTATCGTTCACGCCCGCTGGGCTCGTTCTGCCCACTCTGCCTGGCAGGCGGCACTTGGCTCAGGCCACTGGCCCAGAGCCCACACCTGCCAAGGGCAAGCCAGGCACGGAATGGCGCGGGGTGTGTGGGTAGCGGGCGCGGGGTCTGGCCACTGTGCACAGCCGGGCGTGCCAGCTGCTGCGGTCAGACGGGCAGTTCCAGGCACCTCCATGAGCGGCTGCAGCTTCCACTGCGGGCACCGACGACTAGTTGACGGGAACGAAGCGGTGCCCAGTGGCTTGGAGATTCCGGGGGCCACAGAGCCCCAAAAGAGGGTGTCACAGCCCTGGCTCAGGGCGCCCCCAGCTCTGGGCTCCCCAGAGGGCCACCCGCGGCGCGGCCGGCGTTGGTGGGGGCGTGTTTCCGTCCTGGTGGTGTTAGAACTCTCTCAGTCCCACCACTGAGCAGGTCCCGAGTTCTTGTCCTGCCTCCGGGAAGAATGAGGAGACAGAGAGTGAACCAGGTGCAGAGGAGCTTCACTGATAGACAGACAGTGAACCAGGTGCAGAGGAGCTTCACTGATGGACAGACAGTGAACCAGGCGGAGAGGAGCTTCACTGATGGACAATCAGAGAGTGAACCAGGCGGAGGAGCTTCACTGATGGACAATCACAGCGTGAACCAGATGCAGAGGAGCTTCACTGATGGACAATCGGAGAGTGAACCAGATGCAGAGGAGCTTCACTGATGGACAATCGGAGAGTGAACCAGGTGCAGAGGAGCTTCACTGATAGAGAGTGAACCAGGCGGAGGAGCTTCACTGATAGACAATTGGAGAGTGAACCAGGCGGAGGAGCTTCACTGATAGAGAGTGAACCAGGCGGAGGAGCTTCACTGATGGACAATCGGAGAGTGAACCAGGCTGCAGAGGAGCTTCACTGATAGACAATCGGAGAGTGAACCAGGTGCAGAGGAGCTTCACTGATAGACAATCGGAGAGTGAACCAGGTGCAGAGGAGCTTCACTGATAGACAATTGGAGAGTGAACCAGGTGCGGAAGAGCTTCATTGATGGACAATCAGAGAGTGAACCAGGTGCAGAGGAGCTTCACTGATGGACACTCAGAGAGTGAACCAGGCGGAGAGGAGCTTCACTGATGGACAATCGGAGCGTGAACCAGGTGCAGAGGAGCTTCACTGATAGACAGAGAGTGAACCAGGTGCAGAGGAGCGTCACTGATGGACAATTGGAGAGTGAACCAGGTGCAGAGGAGCTTCACTGATGGACACTCAGAGCGTGAACCAGGCGGAGAGGAGCTTCACTGATAGACCCTCGGAGCGTGAACCAGGTGCAGAGGAGCTTCACCGAGTGACAGACACTCAAAGTGGGTAGCTCCTTTCTGCAGCCAGGCTGTCCCCACGGGTGTCCAGCTCTGGGGGGGAAGGAGACGCAGAGTGGGCAGCTCCCTTCCACGGGCAGGTCATCCCAACAAGACGAGGAGATCCGAAGAGGTGAGCTCCTTCCCACAGCTGTGGTCCCTGCGTCTGTCTGCGGCTGGCTGGTCCAGGGTTTTTGTGGGCTCAGAAGGGAGGCACTGAGTGCTGACTGGTCCATGAGCAGCCATGGTTCTATTCAGTACCACTATTATTTTATCTTTTGAAAATGTCATATAAATGGAATCGACTTTATTTATTTTTGCCCTGTCTTCATTATTTCCTTTCTTCTGCCTGATTTGAATTTGTTTTCCTCTTTTTCTACTTTCTTGAAGTGGAAGCTTAGGTAATTAATTTTAGACATTTCTTCTTTTCTAATACAAGCATTTCATTATATATTTTCCTATAAGTTCTCTACCTAGCTACATCTTACAAATTCTAGTGTGTTACATTTTCAGGATTTTTTTTATTAGTTCGAAATATTTTCTAATTTTTGGTGGCATATGCCTGTAATTCCAGCTACTTGGGAGGCTGAGGCAGAATAGCCTGAACCCGGGAGGTGGAGGTTGCAGTGAGCTGAGATCTGGCCACTGCACTCCAGCCTGGGTGACAGAGCAAGACTCCGTCTCAAAAAAAAAAAAAAAAAAAAAAAAGTGTGGTTAAAAAAACTTTTCTAATATTTTTCATCTTCTGTTACTGATTTTAATGCCATCATGATTTAAGAATATACTTTGTATAGTATCAGTTCTTTTCAATTTGTTCAAGTTTGTTCTATGACCCAGGTTAGGTGAATTATTGTAAATGCACATGTGCACTGAAGAATAATGTGTATCTTCTCTGCATCAAGCTAGACCCGGTGGGCTTCTAGCACTCTGCACCAGTACTCCCTTCTGATTTTTTTGCTGCCTGAGTCCAAGCTGGAAAATACTGTAGGAGGGGGAAAAACGGTAACTTCCCTACGAGTTCGTCAGTATTGCAATTCTGGTACAGTGTAATTGACCTGCTATTATTTACTTTTCAGAGTTTTCCAGTGGCTGCTCATGCCTTCTTTCCAGATTTTATACCTACATTCTAATGGGAAAGAACAAAGAGGGTGTGCTTATTCCACTTTATCCCATAAGATACCAGAATTGCCTTTTAGGCTGAATATTGTTCAGCCAAATCGTTATGATCAGTTTTACCACTTTAAAAATCACATGTGCTTTAGTTTAAGCAAAATCCTTTGCTGGCAGAACAAAATATTTTATTTATTCATTAATGAATGTTTTTTGAATGCCTACCATGTATTGGCACCGTTCTAGGCATTGAAGATATATCAATGAATGAATGAACACCAAAAAACAATCTTTGCCACATTGAGTTTATATTCTAGTGGCAGGAGAGTATACAACTAAAAATACGCAATGAGTCAGATGATTAGCGATAGGTCCAATAAAGAAAAATAAGGTGGAGGCAGGTGATCTAAAGGGTTGCAAGGAGAGATATTGGAATTCTCAAAAAAATTGTGAGGAAAGTCATCACCAGTTAGGAGATATTTGAAGATATAAAGATAGAGGTTGGTATTACAATGTGCACATTCTAATCACCATTTTTGATGACTGAATTTGGAACAGATGAAGTTGAGGAGGATATACATATTATAAGTAGTTATCTCTTCCACGGAAAGTTTTACACATCTGAATTATGGATCCTTTATCTTTTACATAGTTCCATTATTTCCAAGTAAATACACAAAATGTAAAGATTTTATTAAATAAGTCATTAAATAATTAAAGTTAGGTGTCAAACAAATTGGCTTTAAACTTAAATCAGACGAAACTCATCTTGATTTTGTGTAAAACTAAATCATGTTGGCTACAATTGTTTTTTTGGAACACAGGCTGGTCCTATGGGGCTATTAAACAAATGTGATTTGACATGGAAAAGGCATTATTTTTTGTTCTCTAACTAAATTCAATAGTTTTCACTTAAGAACTATTGAGATGTGTTTATCCATATGAATTACCATAGGGAAAAAATTATAAAGTTGAATTTGTGGTAGAGTTTAAAATAGCCTCTCTTGTTTTCGAATGCTGAAGAGCACTTTGAATGTCAGTACTAAATGTTAGCCCCAAACAGTCTTTAAATGCTTTAATATCTTACCTCACTTATTGTCAAAGTGGCAAGAACAATATGGACAGTGCTAGGGTAAAGTTAGTTGTCACTAACTTAGGTAAAATGTCATGTCCAGATGTTGCCCTCTTCAATTGCTATGTAATTCTAATTGACTCCCTGGGGAAGCTGCTGAGGACCCGATTCAGCTTTGGAGTTGTGAGTGAGTAACTGATGACAGCGATTGACTCAGTGTGTCTATGTTTGTGAAAGTGTTGAGAGTAGGAGGTTATACGAAAGCCAACAGTTATTACTCCCAAGGCCCAGTGAAAATTATACCTTGGTTATCAGCTTTTACCTTTTGCATGTTTAAGTTTATATTTTGAAATGTAAAAACACCTAAAACTTATTAACCAACAGGCAATAATTATTTAAAAATCAAAATATGGAAGGCTAAAAAAGTACATGTATATTTGTACATACACATAAAAAAGCTATATATGTGTATATATGTATGCACATATTTAAAAATATGCAAAATACTTTTCAGTATTGTAGGGACCAAGGGAAAGCTTCTCCTTTGTTCTCTGATGGCTCACTGAAAAATTGATTCACAAAAGACAGAAGAGAGGAATAAATTTTTTTAATTTTAGGAGAGAAAAAATACATGGAAGAGAACCACAGCATAATCACTCCAAATATCTCAATGGGACTCAGATACTTACATATCTTTTTTCAGAGGAGAAAGAGGAGATGAGGAATATAGGTAATTCTGTGGAGGGATGATGAAAAGATTATTAAAATGAATAAATGGATCAGGGAACAGAGGTTCACCTGTAAATAATTCTCTGTGAAAATGGAATGATCCTGAGAGACAGACATTATCTTGTGAAAAGGTCTGCTCAGGTGTGGTTTGCAGGTAGAAAGTCTTCTTTTCTGAAATAGATACTGAAATAACATGGAGGAGGTGGAAAAAATAATTATTCTCCTTGGTGAGTTAATCTGATTTTTACATAGGCAGGGAAAAAGTTTCTTCCAGTGTATGTTGAACTTTAAAGGCCTTTAATCCTGTAATATTTACACCAGGAAGCCACATTCTGGAGTGTTATATTTCCTGTAGTATACATATTTCCTATAGTATACATATTATCTGAGAATAGTGGCATAGGTTCAAAGTGCTATGACAAATAGATGATGTTGCTTTTGAATACTCTATTTAATGCTCTGTGAAAAAAAGTTATTCAAAATCTAAACTGTTGAAACTTTAAAATATTTTGAGCCTGAAGGGAATGTGATTCTGTGACCTGAGTGATATGACAAGCAGTTGTAATCTAGGCAGCAATAACCAAGGCAGCCATAACCTTTGCTTCTCTGATTATAGATTTGCCTTTTTTCTTACCTACACTGTGTTTTAAAATGTTGCAAATTACTATAGCTATCAGGGAAGACCCCTTTCTTCTTTACTGTTGATTTCAATGAAGATTAATTTCCCTCTTACTTTTCTCACACAATGACCTCATGACTATCACATTATCTAGAGCGGAATATTAGATTATTAGATATGCCCTCTTAAACTGAAAAGAAAGTGAAAAGTCTGTAAAAGAAAAAAAAGTCATAGGGAAAATAAAACAAACCGTAACTAATTAAATTGGAACATGCTTTGCATAGAAAATACTGGATTCCTGTTATTTTTTTTTCCTTCTTATATAAATGAGACCCAATGTGTTAACTTTGAAGCGCTGAACCCATTTCTCTGGAGTCCGTGTTTCAGGGATGGCAATTTCCAGCTTTAGTCTCAGATAAACTCTATATTTGACCATATTTCTAAATATTAGTATTTAAAGTTGACTGTTGTCTTTTTGTCTGTGAACATAACTTGGACATATTCTCTGTTAAGAAATTAAATTGCCTTCAAATCCTTTACCTTACTATAATTAACTTCTCAGCTAAAGAAAAATATGTTCTTAAATTTCTGCATGAAAGTGACCAAAAGAGAATCCAATTTTTTTTTTTCTATACCTCACCATCACAAATTTTCAGTTGGATGTGGCCCAACTCTAAAACTTCAGCACTCTTTCATGCACAAATATTGACTTCTTTACTTTTTCTTTTTAATTTTAAAATAACTTAATAGTTTCATATTAAAAAAAATAGATGAATATTTGGACTTAGGCCAAATAGTATCTTGTATTTTATCTTAGTAATTAAAAAGAAACATTCTTATGAGGGAAGCCAGATTATTTCACCCTAAAATATATTTCTTTGGAATATTTTTAGATGGATATTCTGAAGGGCTACAAACACAAGAACTGCCCTGAAAAGCCTTCTTTTGTGGGGAGAAATTTGCATCTGTAAAGTAAATCTGCATTAGTAAAATGAAGTAAACAGCAGATGTAAATAGGCTTTCTTCATATCCCTTATATGGATCTAGGAAAGATTAACTCACAGGAAAAGGAGACTAAAGATCCCATAGAGAAACTTTTACTACAGGCTACCATCTATTTTTTCTCAGAACAGCACTGAGACTATGTGATACATTTTTGTCTTCACAATAAGATAGCCTTGGTTTGACATACTTTTCTGTGTTCGCTCTCCCATCAACCTGTTATTCCACTTCCCCACCCCTTCAGAAGCCTCAAGCCCCTATTCTTTCTGTAACCTTAGGATGGTATAAGAATTTCAGTCATCTGGGCCATACTTTGAGGCTCATATTTTATGTATGGCTCTTGTGTCTACATGCACATTAATAAATTTGTATATGTTTTTCTATGTTAATTTGTCTTTTGTTACAAAGGTATCCCAGCTAAGAACTTATGAGGATTAGGAAAAGTTATTATTTTTGCATCAATGTTTATCGAGGATATTGGCCTGAAGTTTTCTTTGTTTATTTATATGATGCTGGACTCACAGAATGTGTTAGAGAGGAGTCCCTCCTCCTAAATTTTTGGAAATAATTTCAGTAGGAATGGTACCAACTCTTTATACATCTGGTAGAATTTGGCTGTAAAGCCATCTGGCCCTAGGTTGGTAGCTTTTCCTGGTTGGTAGGCTTTTTATTACTGATTCAATTTCAGAACTCATTATTGGTCTGTTCAGGGATTCAGTTTCTTCCTGGTTCAATCTTGGGAGATTGTATACATCCACATATTTATCCATTTGTTTCAGGTTTTCTAGTTTGTGTACATAGTGGTGTTCATAATAGTCTCTGAAGATTTTTGTATTTTTGTGGGTTCAGTGGTAATGTCCCCTATTTCATTTCTGATTGTGTTTATTTGGATCTTCTCTCTTTTTTTCTTTATTAGTGTAGCTAGTGGTCCATCAATCTTATTTATTCTTAAAACAAAACAAAACAAAACAATATATCCTGTATCCGTTGACCTTTTGTATGGTTTCTGTGTCTCAATTTCCTTCAGTTCAGCTCTGACTTTTGTTATTGTCTTCTGTTAGCTTTGGGTTGTTTTGCTCTTATTTCTCCAGTTCCTCCAGCTGTGATGTTAGGTTGTTAATTTAAGATCTCTCTAACTTTTGATGTGGAAATTTAGTGCCATAAACTTCCCTCTTAACATTGCTTTTGCTGTGTCCCAGAGATTCTAGCATGTTGTGTCTTTGTTTTCATTCATTTTAAATAATTTCTTGATTTCTGCTTTAATTTCATTGTTTACCTGAAGGTCATTCAGGAGCAGGTTGTTTAATTTCTATGTAACTATATGATTTTACATGGTTTACTTAGTATTGATTTCTATTTGTATTGCATCTGAGAGTATTATTGGCATAATTTTAGTTTTTCTGAATTCATTGAGGATTGTTTTGTGGCCAATTATGTGGCTGATTTTAGAGTATGTGCCATGTGCAGATAAAAAGAATGTATATGCTGTTATTTGGGGGTGGAGAGTTTTGTAGATGTCCATTAGGCCCATTTGGTCAAATGTTGAGATCAGGTCTTAAACATCTTTGTTAGTGTTTTGCCTTAATAATCTTTCTAATACTGACAGTGGTGTGTTAAAATCTCCCACTATTATTATGTGGTTTTAAAATCTCTTCATAGCTCTCTAAGAACTTGTTTTATGAATCAGAGTGCTCCATTATTGAGTGCATATATATTTAGGATAGTTAGATCTTCTTGTTGAATTGAACACTTTACCATTACATAATGCCCTTCTTTGTCTTTTTTGATCATTATTGGTTTAAAGTCTATTTTGTATGAAATTAGAATAACAACCTCTGTTTTTTTTTTTCTGTTTTCCATTTGCTTAGTAGATTTTTCTCCATCCCTTTACTTTGAGCTTATGAATGGCACTGCACGTGAGATGGGTCTCTTGTAGACAGCATACAATTGGGTCTTGCTTCTTTATCCAACTTGCCACTCTTTGGCTTTTAATTGGAGCGTTTATCCTGTTTACATTCAAAGATAATTTTGATATGTGCAGATTTGATTCTGTCATCATATTGTTAGCTGGTTATTACATTGACTTGATTGTGTGGTTGCTTTATAGTGTCAGTCAACTACATACTTAAGTGTGTTTTTGTGGTGGCCAGTAACTATCTTTCCTTTCCATATTTAGCACTTCCTTAAGGACCACTTGTAAGGCTGGTCTAGTGGTAATAAATTCTCTTAGCATGTGTTTGTCTGAAAAGAATCTTATTTCTCCTTAGCTTTCAAAGCTTAGTTTGGATGGATATAAAATTATTGGTTAGAATTCCCTTTCTTTAGGAATGCTGAATAGAGGCCCCCAATCTCTTCTGGTTTATATGGCTTCTGCTGAAAGATCTGCTGTTGGCCTGGTAGCATTTTCTTTGTAGGTGACCTCCCCCTTCTCTCTAGCTGCCTTTAACATTTTTTCTTTCATTTTGACCCTGGAGATCTGATAACTATGTGTCTTGGGGATGGTCATCTTATATATATCTCACAAGGGTTCTCTGGATTTCCTGTATTTGAATATTGGTTTCTTCAGCAAAGTTAGGGAAATTTTCATTTCCACAAATGTGTTTTCCATGCTTTCTCTCCCTCTCTTTCAGGGACACCAATGAGTCACAGTCTTGTTGATTCCATATAGGATCCTATGTATAATAGTATATTTCTCAGTTTTGTTCACTCTCCTTTATTTACTTTTATTTTTGTCTGATTAGTTATTTCAGAGAACTGGTCTTTGAACTCTGAGATTCTTCCTCAGCTTGGTTGATTCTGCTGTTAATATATGCAATTATACTACGCAATTCTTGAAGTGAATTTTTCAGCTCTATCAGTTCAGTTTAGTTATTTCTTTAAATGACCATTTTGATTGTTACCTTCTGTGTTATTTTATTGTATTCTTTAGATTCCTTGGAGTGGGTTTCAACTTCCTCCTGAATGTTGATGATCTTCATTCCTATCCATATTGTGCATTTTGTCTCTGACACTTCAATCATTTTAGCCTGGTTAAGAACCATTGCTTGGGAACTAGTGTGGTCATTTGGAGATAACAAGACATTTTGGCTTTTTGAGTTACCAAAGTTCTTACACTGGTTCTTTCTCATCTGTGTAGGTTGGTGGTCATTCAATTTTTCAAGTTGCTGTCATTTGGATTTTTTTTTTTTTTTTTGCTTTTATCTTCTTTGATGTCTTTGGGGGTTTGATTAGAGTATAAGATGGGTTCTGTTGACTGGCCTTGATTCTAGTCCACTCATGGGTCTAGGAGAAGTTCGGTTACTGTCTCCATGTCCACATTTTGTTTTTATTGAGTGTTCTGGTCCATGGGACTCCTTTAGGCAGGGTTTGCAGTTGGCAGACAGGCTCCATGCTGACTCCAGACAGGCTGGTGTCCAACTTTGCTCCTTTTCTTCTCTGCTCTCTGTGTCCTCATGCTGCCTTGATGGATCTCAATGTGGTTTCTCAGATGACTGGCCTTTAGGGTTTGTGTTTGCTAACCCTTTTGTTTACTCTCTATAAAAGTGAGGCACATGAGCTGCTTCTAGTTTGCCATCTTGGTCCAGCTCCCCCAAGAATCTTAATATTATTCAATTTAAATAACAATACCAACCTATTTCTTGAACATATTATCTGATATATTTTACATTTAACCAAAATATTCACAGATAGGATATTAATTACATGAAATAAAATGTAACTATTTGTTATTTTACAAACATCTTCATCAAGAAAACAAATGACTAAGATATCCGCTCAGTTTTGTTTCTTATCATGATTATTTAGTGTTGTCAAAGATAATGCACTATGCAATGAAATATTTTGTAATTTGGAAGGTTATTAATATTGAGAATATAGTCTATTCTTTTACTTGGCTCTATATCAACATTGTTATGACTGGTGTGTTTAGTTCATTGTTAACTGTAGTTAGAAGTAATAAAGATGAAAAGTCAAAATGAAAAACACCTCAATTTTGGAGGTTTTGTTTGAATAAAGCAGAGTAAATGAATGGTGGCAATGTGTCAGAAAACAGAATAATTTAGAAAAAGTTAACAATGAGATAAAAAGCAATATTTGACAGTACTGTACCCTATGGGAGACTAAAATATAATTCTCTTACATTGAAAAGTACAGTTCATAATGTTACATTTTAAGGAATTATAACAATTTAGAAAATAGTGAACTATTGATTTATTTTATTTATTTTTCAATGTTAGAAATTTTCACCTTCATCATTTACTTGTTTTTCTTGTTTGTTTAAAATTTTTTTCTTCTGCTGATGGGAATGTAAATTAGTTCAGCCACTGTGGAAAGCAGTTTGATGATATCTCAAAGAGCATAAAAGAGAATCATTAAGTTGGTGCAAAAGTAATTGCAGTTTTTGCAACTATTTTTAATCATTTGACCTCCGAATACTATGACTCAGTATATATAAAAAAGAAAATATAACATTCTACCAAAAAGACACATGCACTTATATGTTTATTGGAGCACTATTTGTAATAGCAAAGACATGGAATCAACCTAGGTACCCATCAATGGTGGACTGGAGAAAGAAAATATTTGTGCTAATTGTACATCATGGAATATGGTACAGCTGTGAGAAAAAGCAAACTCGTGTCCTTTGCAGCAGCATGGATACAGCTGGAGGACATCATCCTAAGAAAATTAATATAGGAACAAAAATACAGATAATGCATGTCCTCACTTGTAAGTGAGAACTAGACATTGGGTACTCATGAACACAAAGATGGAAACCATAGACACTGAGGACTACTGCAGGTTGGAGGGTGGCTGGGGAAATGGTTGAAAAACTAACTATTGGGTACTATCTATCTCATTATCTGGGTGATAGGATCACCCCTAAACTTCAGCATCACACATAACCAAGTAACAAACCTGCACATGCACCCCCCAGATGTAAAATAAAAGTTGAAATTATGAAAAACATTAAATGTTTTTCTTTATAGACTCTAAGTTTCCTTTATGTGGTCTTGCTTATTGTTTTTTAAATTGAAGGCTGAAGTTCACTAATGAGACCTAGAGAATTTTTAAAAATTCATAACCACAGCATAAAAAATATTAGAGTGCCTGGCATGCATTATTCGAGGGATAAGTTTCATGAAACTATTTGCTTTACTTATCTATACTGGGCCACTATGAAAATTAACTTTCTTACTGTAGATTTTCATAAAATATTATCAAAAAGCCACTGGATGATGAAAGGCAACTGAAGAATACTGTGTCTACACTCTTGCTACTGGTAGCAGTAGTTCATTTACTATATTTTATGTATATTTTGAAATACACACAATTATAGGGGCAGATAGTGGATAGTCTGTTTTTATTTTCTCCCATCATAAAGATTATGGCTAGCATCCCTATGAACGACAAGTAAACAAGAGAAAATCAATAACACATTTATTTGATCATAGTTTTATTGACACAGGAGTCTTCAGAATGAGGACCCAAAGATATAGTGAAAAGTGTCTGTATTTATGCTTTCATCAATGAAGTATGGACAGTCGTGTAGAGAGATGATTGCACAAAAAAAGGTATAATCTAATGCTAATAGTCTGAGTGGGAAAACTCAGCAAGACCTGCTTATGCAGATTTTTATTGGTTGCTCTGTGCAGCATTCCTTCCTTTTGGGTATGGGGTAGGATTTCTCTGAAATGAGGGTCTTTATTTATGGACAGTTGTTAACACAAAAAGGTGGAGGGGGCATGGAGAAGGTTAGACTAATATTTTTAGGCGCTATGGCTGGCTTGGAGGAAAGGGATTCTAGACTCTATGACCTGCCTTGGAGAAGAGGGATTCTAGTTTTTGTGGCTTGCATCTGGGGAGAATGAGGGGTGAGAGGCAGGATGGCAGAAAGTCAGAGAGAGATTTTGCTTTTGAGGCCGCATTTCAGGCCTTTCCTTCAGGGTGTTATATTTTGAGTCCCTACATTTCTTGGTCTAAAGATTCCCCAAGAAGTTTTACTGTCCAGAAATTAGTTGGGTGGATTCTTCCGTAAGCTGCTGAATCACTCTCTTATTCCTGAGAAATGGCCAGTTTCATTAAAGAGTTAACATCTGGGTCTCTTTTCAGGTAGTGGTGTTGTTGATGGCCTTCCACCAAAGTTAGGTGTGAGCAATCAGATATTTACTAAGATATTTAAAAATTAATGGTTACAACAAACTGCAAAACTCAGCTTTCTCTTTTGTTTTGTTTTGTAGCACTTCAGTTTACAGGGCTTCAGAAGGTAAAAAAGTTTTAATTTCAACTATCCCAAGCCAGAATGGTGGGAACAAATTGGAAGTGTTAGAATGTCGAGCCAGATATTGGAGAAAACTAAAAATTTAGAATTCAGTCCAGATTAAAAAAAAAGAAAAGAAAGAAAAGAAACTCAAAACAATCAACAGGTGTAGAATTTAATAATAGGCACACTATAGTTTTTCTCCTGAAACGTAATTTTTCCTGTCCATCCCTCCATTTTTACCAAAGATAAACACAGAAAGACTAATTTGTTTATAAAGTAAGTTTAGTCTAATTAACTTGGCCCGATTATTTGTATAAAGTATAGTAAAAATAATTATTTACCATATAAGCTCTTTGGAAGTTGGCTTTGCTGAAAGTTTTTATGAGGAATCTCAGATGAGACTTTTAAAAGCCTCCCAATGCTTAGGAGCCAAGCCAACGATATCCTCAAATTCTGTCTGTAATACCTGTATGAATTGGATGAATTCTTCTCTTCTTGAGATTTTAAAAATATCTTCAGATTCTTGGGCCTGTCAGAAAGTGACATTCTTGAGCTAGGCAATGACTTGTACCTGTAATCCCAGCTACTCAGGAAGCTGAGGCAGGAGGATTGCTTGAGATTAGGAATTTGAGACCAGCCTGGGCAAGAGAGGAAAACCACATCTCTAAGATGATTAAATAAATAAATAAATAAATAAATGACATTCTTTTCTTACCACAAGGCTAGGGAGGACGTGAGAGAACTGTATGGACAAGATATCAGGCCAGTTTTTCCAAGGGTCTTTTTATTGGCTCCAGAAGAGTCAACCAACTTCCATTCCTCAAAGCAGTCTAATCATATCTGAAAATATGACATTTCAGTAACAGCATTGGTAAAATAACCAGTGTTTTCAATTGTCCTGTTCCAGGGAGAATAGATTCTTACTGAATTTATATAAATAACTATATTGGGATAAAATAAGATACAAAGAGTTTCCAAATTTTGGGTGGATTAAGCAGAGAGAAAGCTAAATGCCTTAATTCTGCTTACAAAAGTAGACTTGACCAAATTGTTGTAAATCCATAGATAGATCAAGAGAAAAAAAGTTTTAACTCTGGAAAACCAGACATGAAAAGCATCAGCAATGTTTCAAACAAAAAGTCATTAGAAAACATAATCATGTATTAGTTTATTCCCTTGTAATTAATTCTAGTTCTGCTTCATAATAGGTTAGCAATCTTATGAGTCTAGCATTTTTCACTAGGGTTTTGAAATTTTTACCCACTCCAATGCTATGATCCTAAAGCAACCAAAAATTATACTTACAAGTACTTGTCAGGGTTCTTTCCATAATGTTTTTGACAAATAAAATAACTTTGGACTGTAGCTGATAGTAAAATACTTTTCAAAGTATCCAAATAAAGCAATTAACTGTAAGAAACAAAATTTAAAATGGCCATGGTTAAAGATGCAACTGACAAAAAAAAAAGGATTTTTCTTTTCCTCTGTGGCCTACAATAATTTAACATAATAGTCATAGTGACTAATAACATATACCAAGACATATCAGAATTTTATGAATCTCATAACATTATAAAACACATATCAATAACACATCCATACAAATATTACTCAAAGAAAGTTAAACATCACTTCTTCTGTAATGACACCTCAAGTGATATGATATGTGACATATGATATATGACAACATATAAAGTAAGCCTGATTTGGTTTGCTATCTTTTCTTCTGATGCTTTAGATGTCCTCTGAAAGATCCTAAAGTTAGTTTGAGGTCAAAAAGATTTACCTTAGAATTTGAAATCTGATTTTTGAAATCTGTTACATATGTCAAAGGTTTAAAACACTTGATCATTGGTTCTCTCATGATTCCGTTCCAAGATGGCCAAATAGGACAGCTCTTGTCTGCAGCTCCCAGTGTGATCAACACAGGAGATGGGTGATTTCTGCATTTCCAACTGAGGTATCGGGTTCATCTCACTGGAACTGGTTGGACAGTGGGTACTCAACCTCCAATCATGGAGGATGAGGCAAAACAGGGCAGGGCATCGCCTCACCCAGGAAGCACAAGGGGTCGGAGGATTTCCCTTTCCTAGTCAAGGGAAGCCATGACAGACTGCACCTGGAAAATCGAGACACTCCCACCCAAATACTGCACTTTTCCAACAGTCTGAACAAAGGACACACCAGGAGATTATATCCCATGCCAGGCTTAGCAGGTCCCATGCCCATGGAGCCTTGCTCATTGCTAGTGCAGAAGTCTGAGATCAAACTGCAAGGTGGCAGTCTGGCTGGGGGAGGGGCATCCGCCATTGCTGAGGCTTGAGTGGCAAAACAAAGTGACCAGGGAAGCTTGAACTGGGCAGAGCCCACTGCAGCTCAGCAAGGCCTATTGCCTCTGTAGATTCCACCTCTGGGGGCAGGGCATAGCTGAACAAAATACAGCAGAAACTTCTGCAGACTTAAATGTCCCCACCTGACAGCTCTAAAGAGAGCAATGGTTCTCCCAGCATGGTGTTTGAGCTCTGAGAATGGACAGACTGCCTCCTCAAGTGGGTCCCTGACTCCCATGTAGCCTAACTGGGAGACATCTCCCAGCAGAGGCTGACTGACACCTCATACAACCAGGTGCCCCCTGGGACAAAGTTTCCAGAGGAAGGATCAGGCAGCAATATTTGCTGTTCTGCAGCCCTCACTGGTGATACCCAGGCAAACAGGGTCTGGAGTGGACCTCCAGCAAACTCCACAGGCCTGTAGCTGAGGGACCCAACTCATAGAAAGAAAACTAACAAACAGAAAGGAATAGCATCAACATCAACAGAAAGGATATCCACACCAAAATGGCATCTGTAGGTCACCAACATCAAAGACCAAAGATAGATAAAACCACAAAGATGGGGAGAAACCAGAGAAGAAAAGCAGGCAATTAAAAAAACCAGAGTGCCCCATCTCCTCCAAAGGATTGCAGCTCCTCACCAGCAACGGAACAAAGCTGGACCAAGAATAACTTGGTAGTTGGTAGTAACAAACTTCTTCAAGCTAGAGGAGGATGTTCAAACCCATCAAAAGGAAGCTAAAACCCTTGAAAAAAGATTAGACGAATGGTTAACTAGAATAAACAGTGTAGAGAAGACCTTAAATGACCTGATGGAGCTGAAAACCATGGTGCAAGAACTAAGTGACGCATGGACAAGCTTCAATAGTTGATTCGATCAAATGGAAAACAGGGTATCAGTAGTTGAAGATCAAATTAATGAAATAAAGTGAGAAGAGAAGTTTAGATAAAAAAGAGTAAAAAGAAATGAACAAAGCCTTCAAAGAATATGAGGCTATGTGAAAAGATCAAATCTACATTTGATTGGTGTATTTGAAAGTGACAGGGAGAACGAAATCAAGTTGGAAAACACTCTTCAAGATACTATCCAGGAGAACTTCCCCAACCGAGCAAGGCAGGCCAACATTCAAATTCAGGAAATATAAGAAAAAGATACTCCTCAAGAAGAGCAACCCCAAGACATGTAATTGTCAGATTCACCAAGGATGAAATGAAGAAAAAAATATTAAGGGCAGCCAGAGAGAAAGGTCAGGTTACCCACAAAGGGAAGCCCATCAGACTAATAGCGGATCTCTCAGCAGAAACCCTGCAAGCCAGAAGAGAGTGGGGACCAATATTCAACATTCTTAAAGAAAAGAATTTTCAACTCAGAATTTCATATCCAGCCAAACTAAGCTTCATAAGT
>NW_012105575.1:2034603-2048729 GCF_000951045.1 Mandrillus leucophaeus
ATAAATAGCGAAATGCAGGCAGAAATAAAGATGTTCTTTGAAACCAATGAGAACAAAGACACAACATACCAGAATCTCTGAGACACATTTAAAGCAGTGTGTAGAGGGAAATTTATAGCACTAAATGCCCACAAGAGAAAGCAAGAAAGATCTAAAATCAACACCCTAACGTCACAATTAAAAGAGCTAGAGAAGCAAGAGCAAACACATTCAAAAGCCAGCAAAAGGCAAGAAATAACTAAGATCAGAGCAGAACTGAAGGAGATAGAGACACAAAAAATCCTTCCAAAAATCAATGAATCCAGGAGCTGGTTTTCTGAAAAGATCAACAAAATTGATAGACCTCTAGCAAGACTGATAAAGAAGAAAAGAGAGAAGAATCAAATAGATGCAGTAAAAAATGATAAAGGGGATATCACCACAGATTCCACAGAAATACAAACTATCATCAGAGAATACTATAAACAACTCTAATCAAGTAAACTGGAAAACCTAGAAGAAATGGATAAATTCCTGGACACATACACCCTCCCAACACTAAACCAGGAAGAAATTGAATCTCTGAATAGACCAATAACTAGCTCTGAAATTGAGGCAATAATTAATAGCCTACCAACCAAAGAAAGTCCAGGACCAGAGGGATTCACAGCTGAATTCTACCAGAGGTACAAAGAGGAGCTGGTACCATTCATTCTGATACTATTCCAATCTATAGAAAAAGAGGGAATCCTCCCTAACTCATTTTATGAGGCCAGCATCATCATAATACCAAAGCCTGGCAGAGACACAACAACAACAACAAAAAAGAGAATTTTAGACCAATATCCCTGATGAACATCAATGCGAAAATCCTCCATAAAATACTGGCAAACCAAATCCAGCAGCACATCAAAAAGCTTATCCATCACGATCAGGTTGGCTTCATCCCTGGGATGCACGACTGGTTCAACACATGCAAATCAATAAACATAATCCATCACATAAACAGAACCATCAAGAAAAACCACATGGTTATCTCAATAGATACAGAAAAGGCCTTTGACAAAATTCAACAGCCCTTCATACTAAAAACTGTCAATAAACTAGATATTGATGGAATGTATCTCAAAATAACAAGAGCTATTTATGACAAACCCACAGTCAATATCATACTGAATGGGCAAAAACTGGAAGCATTGCCTTTGAAAACTGGCACAAGACAGGGAGGCCCTCTCTCACCACTCCTATTCGACATAGTGTTGGAAGTTCTGGCCAGGGCAATCAGGCAGGAGAAAGAAATAAAGGGTATTCAGTTAGGAAAAGAAGAAGTCAAATTGTCCCTGTTTGCAGATGACATGATTGTATATTTAGAAACCCCCAATGTCTCAGCCCCAAATCTCCTTAAGCTGATAAGCAACTTGAGCAAAGTCTCAGGATACAAAATCAATGTGCAAAAATCACAAGCATTCTTATACACCAGTAACAGACAGAGAGCCAAATAATGAGTGAACTCCCATTCACAATTGCTACAAAGAGAATAAAATACCTAGGAATCCAACTTACAAGGGATATGAAGGACCTCTTCAAGGAGAACTACAAACCACTGCTCAATGAAATAAAAGAGGACACAAACAAATGGAAGAACATTCCATGCTTATGGATGGGAAGAAGTAATATCGGGAAAATGGCCATATTGCCCGAGATAATTTATACATTCAATGCCATCCCCATCAATCTACCAATGACTTTCTTCACAGAATTGGAAAAACTACTTTAAAGTTCATATGGAACCAAAAAGAGCCCACGTTTCCATGTCAATCCTAAGCAAAAAGAACAAAAGCTGGAGGCAAGGATCTAAACCTAGAAATACCATTTGAACCAGTGATCCCATTACTGGGTATATACCCAAAGGATTATAAATCATGCTACTATAAAGACACATGCACATGTATGTTTACTGCGATGCTATTCACAATAGCAAAGACTGGGAATCAACCCAAATGTCCATCAATGACAGACTGGATTAAGAAAATGTGGCACATATACACCATGGAATACTATGCAGCCATAAAAAAGGAGAGTTTGCAGGGACATGGATGAAGCTGGCAACCATCATTCTGAGCAAACTATCACAGGGACAGAAAACCAAACACCGCATGTTCTCACTTACAGGTGGGGATTGAAAATGAGAACACTTGGACACAGGGTGGGGAACATCACACCCCGGGGCGTGTTGGGGTGGGGGTTGGGTGAGGGACAGTACTGGGATAAATACTTAATGTAAATGATGGGTTGATGGGTGCAGAAGGCCAGCATGGCACATGTATATCTATGTAACAAGCCTGCACGTTGTGCATGTGTACCCTAGAACTTAAAGTATAATTAAAAATATAAAAATAAAAATATAAAGAAAACCACTTGATTATTGATAAAACGATGACTCAGTTTTCCAAATAATCAAAAGTCCTAATAAAGGCGATGTGGCATAGAGAATATGTTTTCCCTCTCCCCTGTTTTTTTTTTGTTTTTGTGGTTGCTTTTGCATTTTACTCAAGCTGAGTAAAATGAAAAAATTTTTACCTATTTCTTATTAATACCACACAAAAATTTTGTTCAAACAAGAAAATCAAATTCTACCTTTGTATCATTATATTATAAATAATACAACTAATTTTAATTAAAGTTTATAAATAAATTCATCTAATTTGAATCAGTTTTGACCACATAAGATTTTTACAAAGCTTTTATAATGTCTTACAATTTTTTTATTTATAACTTTCTATAGACATTTAATTTTATCTATATCATTTTTCTATTTCTTTATTTTGAAACAATCTTTAAACAACCTATAAACTAGATGAGATTTTTTTTAAAGGATGATTCTCATATTTTACAACATATTACTTGCTTTGTATTCCTATGTATAGAATTGTTTCTCTTATATCTAGTAGTTTTAATTACATATAAAAGATATGTTTTCTCAAGTTTTTAAATGCTTATTAAGAAATCTAGGCATATTTAACCTTTTAGGAACCATACAAAAATAAGATGCTACAGTATGTAAACTTACACGTAGTGTTTCAGTATTTAAACTTATTTAGAAATGACTCAGTATTTTATGATTATCTATCAATTAATTTAATATAACATGACATTTAATATTTTCAGTTATTGAAAAGATTTTTGAAACTGACAAGTTTATTCACGAATGTTTATGTCAGTTACATTTACTCAATATACTCATTCTTAACAATTATATTTGAATTTATTTTGGAAAACAATTTAAATTATTTTTGAAAAAGGAAGACCAAGCTAACTCTGAATCAGGCAGCCTTATTCTAGCCAAGGCCTCGAAGACACTGGGCACAGGATGTGGCCATACTGGGCTTGACCCTTTCCTATGGCTAGTGTCCCAGGTGCTGTGGACACATACATGTCCCCAGATTTTACTGTGACCACCTGTCTGAAACCCAGGAGGCAGAGACTTAAAACCTAAAATATGAACTCACACAAGATGTGTGCTAGGCTTTGAGGAGTCCAGCAGTGAGTCCTAATAGCTTTTGCTCACATACAAATTGAGCAAGTATCAAAAATGCCACAAAACAAAAAAAGTCAAAAGTTAGACTATATTTTAACTTTTACATTTATGACTAATATGTATTACATAATAGAGCAATTCATTATTATGGTATATTCTGATCTTAGGTTGCATCTATAGTTTAATAATTTTAAAGTATCTATCACAGATAGCACAAACCTGTCTAACCAACAAACCCAGGCAAAAATGTATGCAGATAATTCTGAAGTCATTTATGTTTTTATTTTACCAACACTTTTAAAGCAAATTTTATTTACCAAAGATTATCTCAGATCATATAAACTAAAAGGCATTTGAATTAGTTTTTATGTTATTTTATGTATTTTTTTCCTCCAGAAAAAGCTTAGGGCTTATTGCCTATTATCAGATATTAAGAACTTCCAGAAATTTTATGGAGGCTGTGGACTAAGTTTTAGGTCTGAATGCTTTCAAAGTCCATCTGGGTAGACAAAAGATTCATTTCTGCTAAAACTGGATTTTAAAAAAATTGTTCTTGAGGTTTTTCTCTGGAAAGTGGCTGTAAACTCTAGCTCGGTCCTGACAGGTTTATCAAGATAGCCACTCTCTAGGAAAGCCCTGATTAGGAGACAAATCAGATTCGGGTATGTCAGGTAGATTAGACAGAGAGGAAGATTCAATGATGGATAATCAGGCAATATAAAATTATAGAAATTTATTACAAAATTTTATAAGAAACCATGCAAGTGAGTCTAGGAAAAAATGTATAAGTCTGTTCAAAATAACCAGCTGAATGACAGAAAGTCATATTTTGGAGACAAATCTAGGTATGGAGGTGGCTTTTTAATTTAGCTTTTATTTCTTAACTGGATTACTGAATTTACTGGCTCTAATGAAAAGGACCCACAAAGCATTTGTAGTTTCTGGAGGCCGAATATTTATACATGTAAAAGGCAGGTGCAGCTAGAAGGCAGAGCATCTAGATCTCCAGAAATCAAGGGTTCCATTTTTAGGTTGAATCCCAGTTATTTCAGAGCGGAGACAAAAGCCCAAGAGGAAGAGAATATGGCTGTGCTCTGCAGTGGTTTCACAGTGCACCTCACTGCAGGGATATCCCCTCTGAGGCTGGAGGGCCGTCCAACACCATCCATCTTTTCACAGTGCACCTCACTGCAGGAATATCCCCTCTGCGGCTGGAGGGCCATCCAACACCATCCCGCTTTTCACAGTGCACCTCACTGCAGGGATATCCCCTCTGAGGCTGGAGGGCCGTCCAACACCATCCAGCTTTTCACAGTGCACCTCACTGCAGGGATATCCCCTCTGGGCCACCCAGCACCATCCATCTTTTCACAGTGCACCTCACTGCAGGAATATCCCCTCTGAGGCTGGTGGGCCACCCAGCACCATCCAGCTCACTTTGTGACTAGCCCACCCACCCTGGGAGCACTCTAACAGCCTCTAAATGCCTCAAACATGTCCACTGTCAAGTTGTGGCTTTGGCCCTGAGATCCCCTTGATTAACTTAGCCAATTATTTCTCTTGCACCAAATTTCCACTTACTGTCAGTTTCTGTTTGACTCAGTCATAAATCTGAGGCTTTTTCTCAAGTTCTTTGTTTCTATGCAAAGAAACAAAGAAGATAAAAGGCCAGAGTTCACCCCCTGAAGCAATGACCATTCATTGCAACTCATGTCAGTTACCTTAAACATTGCCACCCTTGCCAGTGACTCATTAATTATCATATACCCAAAGGCCAAGTGTCCTCTCAAAATATAAAGCCTTGGTACCTCTGAAAGCCGAAGTGATCAGGGAGCTCAACGTGAAAGAAAGCAGAGCTTCAGACTGGAGAGACATCACTCACAACTCTCCCATGAGGAAGACAGGGGACCCCAAAAAGGGGGGCAGTGGCACATTTTCTGTGTTCCTGAAGGGTCTCAGAGTTGCAAGGAGTTAACTTTAACTCCTTCTATAGGGTAGCCAGAACTCTGATATTCCCATGGATCCCCAAAAAAGGGATCAGAGGCCTTACAAAAATTATAGTCTTACATGGATGTGGTGAAAAGGAAACACTTTTACCCTGTGTGTGGGAATGTGAATTAGCACTACCACTATGGAAAACAGTATGGACCTTCCTTAAAGAACAAAAACTAGATCTACCATTTGATCCAGAAATCCCACTACTTGGTATCTACCCAGAGGAAAAGAAGTCATTATATGAAAAAGACACATTCACAGGCATGTTTATAGCAGCACAATTCGCAATTGCAAAGATATGGAAACAACTTAAGTGCCCATCGAGTGAGTGGATAAAGAAAATGTGCTATATATACACCATGGAATGCTACTCAGCCATAAAAAAGAAAAAAAAGTACCTTTTGCAGCAAGTTGGACGGAGCTGGAGGCCATTATTCTTAGTGAAGTACTCAGAAATGGAAACCAAAACCATGTGTTCTCACTTATAAGTGGGAGCTAAGCTATGAGGATGCACAGACATAGAGTGATACAATGGACTTTGAGGACTCAGCAGAGTGGCGAAGACTGGGAGGGGGCTGAGGGGTAAAAGGCTACATATTTGGTATAGTGTACACTGCTCAGGTGATGGATGCACTAAAATCTCAGAATTCACCTCTAAATAACTCATCCATATAACCAAAAAACACCTGCATCCCCAAAACTATTGAAATTATAAACATTATAGCCTTAATTTCAGCTTTTAATTAAGCCAACTTCTGACCACAGAGCTCTTTTAAAAAAATCCCTCTCAAATCTTTTATCAGATTTCATCAGAAACAAACAGTAATATTCTTCTTTTCATTTTATTTTTCTTTTAAAACAGAAGTATCTATCAAGTGACTCAGAACCAAAATCAAGAAGCACTTTATGACTTAAAGACACATAAGATGCCTCCAAACAGATGCAAATAAGCAGTTCTCACAAGATCCAGAGCCATCACCAAAGACAGTTAAAAGAGAAAAGAAAGAAAGAAAGAAAGAGAGAGAGAAAAAGAAAAGAAAAAAGAAAGAAAAGAAAGAAAGAAAGAGAAAGAAAGAAAGAGAGAAAGAAAGAAAGAAAGAAAAAAGAGGAGGCTTAAATAAATGGCAATAGTTATCCTTGAGAGCTGGCAACAGTTGGTATGCCAGCCACAGATGGCATTCGACTCACATTTCTCTCTGGCTATATTCTTTTTTTGGGGGACCCCAACCTTTCTGTAGGCTGCCTGCACACACAGACCTGATAACCGGGACGTGCCTACATGCAGCAAGCCAAGCCATGTTCTCAGAACACAAAACGAGACAAACAGGAAAGCAATAGCTGTTCTGTGGAAGGAGAAGGATCAACAGGAAATGGATATCCCCAAACCAAATTTATGTAAGACTCACAATCCAAACAAATGATTTTGTTTCCTGCTAACCTGAACTTTGAAAGGAAAAGATAAAAAGAAATTTTTACCTTCCATTCCTGAGCAGGTACCATAGGAAGAGATCTGGGAGAATGGGCCTTAGTAAAATATTTTACCTTTTTTTTGCTGGCTTTTGTCAGTTGTCTCAGGATCTCGTCTGTAGGCTTTGGAATGAGTCAGGTGTCAGCCTTCCCATACTCATAGCCAGCAGTGTAGTGGTGACGAGGAGCTGGACAGGAAACTAGGGGAAGAAAGGAGTCCTTTCTTCATAATCATGAAGGGCACAGCCAACATCCCTATCGGGGATGTCTTATAACAAAGATAAGTTAACAAGAGAAAAGCATAACAAATTTATTTGATCATAGTTTTACATGACATGGGAGCCTTCAACATAAAGACTCAAAGATACAGGGAACACTATGTAGAGTTAACCCTCAAATAATTCAAGAGTTATGGGAGTTAACCTCCCACATGAAATTAAAAACTGCATAAAACTTTTGACTCTCCCAAAACTTAAGTAGTAATAGCCTACTATGTACCAGAAGCCTTACAGATAACATAGTCAAGTAATACATCTTTTGATGTTATCTTTATTATACAGTATATTTTTACAATAAAGTGAACTAGAGAAAAGAAATGTTAAGAAAATCATAAGGAAGAAAAAATATATTTACTATTCATTAAGTGAAAGCAAACATCAAAAAGGTCTTTATACTCATTGTCTTCATGTTGAATAGGCTGAGGAGGAGGAGGAGGAAGAATAGGGGTTGGTCTTGCTGTCTCAAGGGTAGCAGGGACAGAAGAAAATCTGCATATAAGTAGATCCACGAAGTGTTAATCCATGTTGTTCAGGAGTCAACTGTATTTTTATGCTTAGGTTCAATGAAGCATGGACAGTTGATATGGATTGGCTCTGTCCCCACCCAAATCTTATCTTGAATTACAGCTCCTATAATTCTCATGTGTTGTGAGAGTGACCTGGTGGGAGACGACTGAATCATGGGGGCAGTTTCCCCCATATTGTTCTCGTGGTAGTGAGTAAGTTTCATGAGATCTTACGGTTTTAGAAGGGAAAACCCTTTCACTTGGTTCTCATTGTCTCTTTCCTGCTGCCATATAAGACAAGCCTTTTGCCTTCCTCCATGATTGTGAGGCCTCCCCAGCCACGTGGAGCTGTGAGTCTATTAAGTCTCTTTTTTATTGTAAATTATCAGCAGTGTGAAAACGGACTAATACAACAGCTGTGTGGAACTATTACTGGAAAAGAAGAGTATGATCTGCTAAGACTCTGAGTGGGAAAATTCAGCAAGATCTGTCTGTTTAGATTTTTCTTGGCCTCTCTGTACAGCCTTTTTTCCTCCCAAGTATGGGATGAGTTCTCCCTGGAATGAGGATTTCAATTTCTTTATCCCTAGCTATTATACAAAGAAGCAGTGGGCTAGGATAGGGTAATATTTTTTGGCTTTATTACTGGCTTTGGAGAAAATGGTTTCTTCTTTCTATAACCTGCCTTGGGGATGAGGGATTCTAGTTTTTTGCCTTGTCCCAGGGGAGAATGAGAGGCAGAGACGGAAAGGCAGAAGGTCAATGAGAGACTTTGCTTCTTAGGGCTTTACTTTGGGGTGTCATTTTCTGAGTCTCCGTACAATGAATATGATCAAGTGGTCCACTTTCAACGGCAATCAAGACTTCAATGACGGTTGATGAATCACCTCTAAGAATGAAAAATGAAATGTTAGACTTAATCATTTTACGGTCAGAGATCTATGTATCAATCGTTGATGAAAAACATCCTTGAGAGAAGAAGCTGGCTATTACTTAATTGGCATTGGAATATTACAGGCACATATTTTCATTTCATAACCATATTTCAAATGAATTATGAAACTAAACAGAAGTCAAAGATGTAATACAGGCTGTAGATGCTGCAAAATTAAGATGAGTTTAGCCATATATAACACTCCAGTAAAACAATCACCACACATCCAAAATAGGTTCTTACGAATTTGACAGTGAAAGAAGTCCTTGAGAGCAGAGAAACTGAGAGCATGGATTCATTGGTAACGCCTTTATATTTGAATTAGTTGAAGATTTGATCATTGCAATATTTGATAATTGGGTGCAATATTTGATAATTAATTATAATGACACTGAGCTCAGATTTTTTGTGAAATGAAGACAAGCCAGTAGTTACAAGCTGTTAGAAACAATCATAACCATTTCAGTCTAAAATTTCAGAGATTGGGGTTTTGTGGCAGAATTGTTTAAAGCCAGGATGGAAAAGTGCAGTTAGAGACGATAACTTGGTTCCTGTTCAGTGTTGTTAAACTCTGGTTGCATCTCTTAAGAGTGAAAAAAAAAAAAAAAAAACAAAGGCAAAAACAAACAAGCACAGACTAAAAAAACTGATATTGTTTCTACAAGCTGGTATTTGATGTAATTTGAATAAATAAATTTTATCACCTTTTGCTTTTCAAAATTTTAACATTATATTCTTATTTTAACATCTAATTTTTAAATATAATTATTAATTTTAATATAATGACATTAAATCTTTTTAATAACAAAAGAGATTAGCAAAAATTTTGCCCTGGCTGGCATATAATCGTTTTCATTTTTTTTCATCTGTATCACTCTTAAAAACAGGATAAATAACAACTAGATAGTTATAGGTATAGCTATAAAGCCACAAATATAGGTATATAAGCAGACATACATTTTAATAATCTAAATAGGGCCTCTGACACCTTCAAGTTATTCATTCTTGATCTTGAACTTTTCCTAACACATCTCATGATTTCCTGAACAACTTTCCTGAACTTCTTCGCTTTTTACCGTGGGATTAATTCTCTCACAGAAAGCCTTCTCTTTGAGTCCTGTTCTCAGCCCCCTTCTCTGTGAACTTAGCCTGTCTTTTGCTCTGACTCAGCCTGTTTTCCAGAATGAAGGGTTATGCTCATCTCAGTGGTTCTCGACTTTGGCTGTATTTTAAATCAATTGGGGCGCTTGCAAATGTGTGTGGACTACATTCCAGAACTCTTCAGTCAAAATCAACGGGAAATGAATCCCAGGAGTGAACACTTTAAAAATTCATTTTATTCTAAAGCACAGTCGGGGTTAAAACCATTGCTCCGGATCAGACTTTCTCAACCTTGGCACTACTGCCAATTTGTGCTGGAAAGTTTTTTGTTGTTGTGGGAGGCTTCCTTCCTTCTTGGGCATTGCTGGTTGTTTAGCAATATCCCTTGTCATCCCCATTTGAGAACTGCTCCTCTACAACTAGAACAGCGTCAAATACAAAGAATTTTAAATAAAATTATCATTCTAAATTATAGCAAAAAAGGATGACCAAGTGACTTAGGGGCTAATGTGTTTCAGGATGTAATAGTCACGGCTTAAATGGAGCAGACTGTGAACAAGAAACCTCACCCTGGCCGCTTGTAGGGGCAACTCTGAGGGAAGCTGACCCAGCTTCTGGTGCTTGAAGGAGAGGCACTAAACGTGTGAAAAGTCAGCTAACTGGAAAACATGTGGTGATGGGTGCTTCGCATGTGGCAATAAATGTTGCATGTCAGGGAAATGGTGCACAACAATGGTGGTTCCCAGACCAGGAGATACTTACATGTGTCACTGAATAGGGTCAAGGTTAAGTTACAACACAGGCAAACGAAAATCACCACAATGAATTGTGTATCAGTTAGGGATTGCATTATTCACATAACAGAAAACGATGTGGAAGTGCAAGCTGGTCAGGGGTGATTTTCCCCACATAACAAAGAATCTGCAGTAGGCAGTTCAGAACTTGTGTGACTGTTCAAGGTTTCCCAAGGACCCAGAATCGTCTATCTGCCTTCTCTGTTATGTTTACACTTGGCTGTTATCCTTATGACTGCAAGCTGTCTCTTATACCTCCAGGCATTACATTAACATTTTGGACAGGAAAAAAGAACACAGGTTAAGAGCTAAGAGTCAAGAGCGAAAAGCCAAAAGACTCTCTCAGAAAGAAAAAGTAAAAAGCCTTAGGCCTTCCTGAAAGAAATCCAATTACATTTTACTGACTAGAAGTTTGCTAATAGACACCCTAGCTTCAAGGGAGACTTGGAGATAGAATATTTTAGCTGGACTCAGTGCTACTTTGGGGAAAAACAAACCAAAAAAACGAAAAACGTTAGTACGAAAGAAGGGAAGAGGGAAAAATGGATATCGGGCAGGCCAATAGCAGAGTCTGCAACAAAGGAAATCTAAAATCTAATTTTGTAATCTGGAAAACAGTAATTCAGAAGAATTCAGAGAAATAGCTCAGGCAGTATATGTGAGAAACAAGGAAGGAAATTACCCTGCAACCAAGCCAAATATCTGTCTCACTCTGGAGGGTTTTGTGTATTTTCTACTGGGTAGTGGGCCAATTTCATGGCACAATCAACCCGAAATCTGTAAATTGACACAAGTAACTACTTTACAGAGCTGGCAGTTGGTTAACCTGGCTGGAATGAGGAAGGTCAGGACAGAGTCTGAGTTAAATCTGAACTTGTATGCAACATTATGTAATTTACAATATACTTTCCATTTTTCTCAAAGCGTGAACAAAGAAATCAGCCCAAAGTTAAAATTTCATAGAATTTTGAGATTCCAGACCTTCTGGGGTTAGTTTTTTTTCTTACATTGCACTCAAATCTGTTTTCTAAAGGCTTAGTTTAAAAGCATTAAGAAGCATTTAACAAATACATGTGTAACTGGCAGTAAGATTCATTTTTTTTCTACTTGAATTTTATCTTTTCCTGCAAACCATGTCTTTGGTGTGTAAACCTCATAAGGTGTGCTCTTTTTATGTCTGCACTCATTAGCTACAATAGCAGAAAGGCTAGTTTTTAATTAGTGACTAATGGGATATCTCGTTTTATGAGGAAGATTTTTATATATCGTGATTGTCCAATCAAAGACACATTTATTTGTTTATATGAATTCCCTTTAGAATTTTACATTACAATATGGATGATATTATGTCTATTGATCTAGGATTCTTTCGATATTTCAAATTATAACTCATGTTCTAGAAGAGAGTACATAAATTATAGTAATAAATTCAGAAGATGCTTCAGTTGTTTTTTTCATGAAGAGTGTGAATTCTGTTTGTATAACGTGTATTTTGCTGGTGCTCCATGCAAAGACATTAATTTCAAGAACTTCAGCAAAGAGGAATTATAACTATTTCAATAAGAAGTTATGGTTATTAGTTTTAATTTGATTGTAAAGATTGATGTGGCAGGGTAACTAATTTCCACCTTAAAATTGCATTTAAAATAGAAAGCATACTGGATTTGAATGTTTCACTGGAAAAGGACAGTATTTTGTTTATCTTAATCAATCGATATTTGTGAAACTTCTAGGGAATGAAATAACTTCTTGTAAGGCTCAGGGGTCCATTTAATACCTCTGAAGCTAGGCCTTAAGCAAAATTCAAGAGTTCATCTAAGTGCTATATTTAAAGTGTTTATTGCTAATAATTAATTTTAATTTTTTACACAAAACCTATATATGATGAAATAAATGGTTTTTGGACAAAAGTCACAGATCTTTCAAAATGTAATACTGATTTTTGTGCTTGACTTTACACATATTGCAGATACCTAAAAAATATCGCTGGACTGAAGAGTGTATGCCAACTTTTTTTTTTTTTTTTTTTTTTTTTTGAGAGAGAGTCTTGCTCTATCACCAGGCTGGAGTGCAGTGGCCGGATCTCAGCTCACTGCAAGCTCCGCCTCCCGGGTTCCTGCCATTCTCCTGCCTCAGCCTCCCGAGTAGCTGGGACTACAGGCGCCCGCCACCTCGCCCGGCTAAGTTTTCGTATTTTTTAGTAGAGACGGGGTTTCACCGTGTCAGCCAGGATGGTCTCGATCTCCTGACCTCGTGATCCGCCCGTCTCGGCCTCCCAAAGTGCTGGGATTACAGGCTTGAGCCACCGCGCCCGGCCGTATGCCAACTTTTTAAGTAATCCCTGTGAAAAGTAATGGATGATGTCTTTTGAAATAGATTGGCAGGAAGGGTGCTTATATTCAATTTCTGATACACAGCTTTGAAAATTGTCATAACTTCAAAAATATATTAAATAAGAAGTGACAGACCAGGTGTGGTGGCTCATACCTGTAATCCCAGCACTTTAGGAAAGTGAGACAGACAAATCACTTGAACTCAGGAGTTTGAGACCAGTCTGAGGATCATGGGGAGACCTCATCGCTACCAACAATACAAACATTAGCAGCATGTGGTGGTGCATGCCTGTCGTCCCAGATACTCAGGAGGCTGATGTAGGAGGATCGCCTCAGCCTGGGAAGTTTGAGACTGTGGTGAGCCATGATTGCACCACTGCACTCCAGCCTGGGCAGCAGAGTGAGACCCTGTCTCAAAAAAGAAATGAAGTAAAAATACATAAATAATAAATAAATAGTGACTAAAATGTCAGTTGATTTCTTCTTCTGACAAATCAATGCTAAAAAGATGTTATAAATTAGAATACTAGAACCAATGATTGTTAAAAGAAAGAATTGTGGAAAATGTGAATGGTATTTATTGTAGGTTCCAATGTTTATCTACTGGATATCCTCACCAGGGTATACTGTCAACATATGTCCAAAACCATTCAACTCCTTTTAACATATCTCAGTCTTTCATTCCATCCTTTACAAAATGAAACTTCCATTCTTGGAGTCCCAAATGTGGAACCACCTTGGCTTACATCAGCCATTTACAATGTCAAACCCACTAATATGCTTGGCATTGTCATGCTGCCGTCATTATTTATTCTTCCATTATATCTTCCTGGGTTATTATCATCGCCCTTGGATCTTGTTCCAGACTGTTTCTCCTCATCTAACTTCACCTCTCTCATCTCCCACAGAATTGGATGGATCTCCTGAAGTCCATAAAGACCATGACAGCACCTTGTTCTGTACTGAGATTCCTTAATGGCTTTCTATTATCTGTAGCTGTATTCTTTTCAAAAAGTTTCTTTTGTTCATATACCAAACAAATTTTTGTCTGGAATTTTGAAAAAAATCTGTAAATTTTCAAATATTACAAAGTTGCTAAAATTTATTCTCTTCACTTTAAACCTTTAATCATAATAAGTATGTAATTTTAACATCCAACCATTATCCCACTTTGAAGCGTATCTCAAAGTAATCTAACATA
>NW_012105575.1:2050884-2064071 GCF_000951045.1 Mandrillus leucophaeus
AGTAAATGTATACCTCGTTTACATTGAACATCATATACAAATAAATACTTAATTTTTTATATAGTCGATATAATTAATAAATTTTAATAATGTAATTGAGAGCAATCTAGTAGGGTTTCTTGTTTGAAAATTCTGTATAATGAATTGTTTGCTATAGTTTGAGTTGCCTATCATATCTAAGTCTCACAGCATACAAATGTTTTTTCTTTTTTTTTTTTTTTTGAGACTGTCTCGCTCTGTCACCTAGGCTGGAGTTCAGTGGCACGATCTCAGCTCACTGCAACCTCTGCCTGCCAGAGTTCAAGCGATCCTTCCACCTCAGCCTCCTGAGTAGCTGGGATTACAGGCGTCTGCCACTACATCTGGCTAATTTTTACATTTTTAGTGGAGAAGGGATTTCACCATGTTGTCCAGACTGGACAGGCTGGTCTCCAACTCCTGGCCTCAAGTGATCCGCCCACCTCAGCCTTCCAAAGTGTTGCGATTACAGGCATGAGTCACTGCACCTGGCCTTCTTTTCTTTTTAAGACATATAATAATTGTACATATTTATAGGGTATGTAGTGATGTTTCCATACAGATACTGTATAATAATCAGATCAGTGTAATTAGCATATTTATCACCTCAAACATTTATCATTTATCTTGGGAACATTCAATATCCTCCTTCTAGCTATATCAATGTGTATAGTATATTATTGCTAACAATATCATCCACTGTGAAATAGAACACAATAATTTATTCCTCCAGTCTAGCTGTAATTTTAAATCCTTTAATAACTCCCTCCTCATCCCTCCTTTCCCCCTACTCTTTCCAGCCCCTAGTCTCCTCTGTTCTAGTTTTTACTCCTATGAGACAAGCTTTTTGGCTTCAAAATATGCGTGAGAACATGTGGTGTTCAACTTTCTGTTTCTGGCTTATTTCACTTAATATAATGTCCTCCAGTTTTATCCATGTTGCTGCAAACGACAGGATTTCATTCATTTTTATGGTGCAATGGCATTCAATTGGGTATATGCAACACGTTTACTTTCTACATTCATCTGTTTTGGGGCACCTAAATTGATTCTGTATATTGGCCATTGCAAATAGTGCTGCAATAAACAGAGGTGCAAATGTTTCTATTGGAAATACTGATTGCCTTTTCTTTGAGTAAATACCCAGTCATGAGATTGCTCAATCATATGGAAGTTCTATTTGTATTAATAATTTTTTGAGGCTGCTGCATTCTGTTCTTCACAGTAGCTGCACTAATTTACATTCCCTCTCAGCTTCCTTTTCTCTGCATCCTAGCCAGCATTTGTTATTTTTTTGTCTTTTTAATAATAGTCTTCCTACGTGGGGTGAAGTGATACTTCACTGTGGTTTTAATGTGCATTTCCCTGATGATTAGATATGTTGAGCATTTTTTTCATATACTTGTTGGCCATCTGTATATCCAAATTTAAGAAATGGCTATTTAGATCCTTTAAATTAGATTATTCATCTTTTGCTGTTTCTTGAGTTCCTTGCATATTCCGGATATCAGTCCCTTGTCAGATACAACTTGCAATTTTTCTCACATTCTACAGGTTGTTTCTTCACTGTGTTGAATGTTTACTTTTCTGTGCAGAAGCTTTTTAGTGTCATACATTCCCATTTGTCTATGTTTTCTTTTGTTGCCTGTGCTTTTGTTGTCTTTTCAAAAAATTCTTTGCTTAGACAAATGTCCTGAAGTGGTTCTTCTATGTTTTCCTCTAGTTGTTTATATAGTTATGGGTCTTTCATTTAAGTCTTTAATCAATTTTGAGTTGATGTTTGTAGAGGGTGAAAGACAAGGATCAAATTTTATTTTTCTGCATGTGAGCATCCAGTTTTCCCAGTACTATTTGTGGAAGAGATGGTCCTTTCCCCATTGCATGTTCTTGGCAGCTTTGTTAAAAATCAGTTGGCTGTAAATACAAGGATTTGTTCCCCTATTCTGTTCTATTGGTCTATATGTCTGTTTTTGTTGTTGTTGTTGTTATTGTTGTTTTTTGTTTTTAATACCAGTAACATGCTGTTTCAGTTACCATGGCTTTGTAGTGTATTTTGAAGTCGGGTATAGTACAATGTCTCCAGCTTTGTTTCTTTTGCTTAGGATTGCCTTGGCTATATAAGGTTATTTGTGATTCCATACAAATTTTAGATTTTTTTTTCCATTTCTGTTAATAATGTCATTTTTAAAATTGGGATTGCACTAAATCTTTAGATTGCTTTGAGTAGTGTGATTATTTTAACAATATTAATTCTTTTGATCCATGGGATATCTTTCCATATTTTTGTGTCCTCTTCCAATTCTTTCACCAATATTTCGTAGTTTTAATTTTAGAGATCTTTCATCTGTTTGGTTAAATTTGTTTTTAAGTTTTTTTTTTTTTGGAGCCATTATCAATGGAATTCTTGATTATTTTTCAGCTAGTTTCTTATTGTTGTATAGAAACATTACCGATTTTTCTGTTTATTTTTCGTATCCTACAACTTTACTAGATTTGTTTATAAACTCTAGGAATTCTCTCATCTTTACGTTTTTCTACATATAGGATTATGTCATCTGCAAAGAGAGACAATTTGACCTCCTTTTTTCCAATATGGGGGCCACTTTCTTCTTTCTCTAGCTTAATCTTGGAAGTCCTAACAGGGCTTCCAGGATTATGTTGGATAAGAGTGTGAAAGCTGGCTCTCTTGTCTTCTTGCATTTCTCAGAGAAAAAGCTTTCAGTTTTTTTCCATTCAGTATATGTTAGATGTAGGCTTGTCAATATAGCCTCTGTTGTGTGAGGGTGTGTTCATTCTTTATCTAATTTGTTGATAGTTTTTATCATGAGAGGATGATAAATCTTATTAAATACTTTGTCTACGTCTTTTAATGTGATCATAAGGATTTTGCTCTTTATTACATTTATTGATTTGTATATGTTGAATCACACTTTTACCACTCGGATAAATCCTACTTGATCATGATATAGTATCTTTTTGATGTGCTGTTCAATTTGGTTTGTTAGAATTTTGTTGGGAATTTTTGTATCTATGTTCATGAGGATTATTGGCCTGTAGTTTTCCTTGTTTGTTGTGTCTTTAGTTTTGAAATCAGTGTAAATCTAAACTCATAAAATGAGTCAGGAAGAATTTCCTCCTCATCTATTTCTTGGAATAGTTTGAGAAGAATTTCTGTTAATTCTTTCAAAACTTTGTGGATTCAGTGGTGAAGTTATCAGTCCAGGTCTTTTCTTTGTTGGGAGACATTTTATTGATGATTTAATCTTATTACTTGATATTTTTCTTTTCAGGTTTCCATTTCTTCTTGGTTCATCCTTGGTAGGTTTTATGTGTCCTGGAATTTATTTGTTTTCTCTAGGTTTTCTAGTTGTTCTCTAATGATCCTTTATATTTCTGTAGTATGATTTATAACATCTGTCTGGTTTTTGTTCTGATTTTATTTATTTGGGTCCTCGCTCTCTTTTGAAAGTGAGTTAAGCTAGTGGTTTTTAAAATTTTATGTTCTTTTAAAAAACCTTTTGGTTTTATTGATTCTTTGTAATATTTTAATCTCTATTTTGTTTAGCTCTACTCTGATTTTTATTAGTTTTTTACTTGTATTCATTTGGGGTTTGGTTTGTTCTTGATTTTATGATCCTTGAGATGCATCATTATGTTGTTTATGTAAAATATCTTTATTTTTTGATGTAGGATATGTATTGCTATAAACTACCCTATTAGTACTTCCTATGCTATATCCCATAGGTTTTAGTATGTTGTATATCTGTTTTAATTTCTTTCAAGAAATCCTTTGATTTTCCTTTTTAATCAAAGCATTGATCTTTCAGGAGATTATTGTTTAATTTCCACATATCTGTATAATTTCCAAAGTTCCTCTTTTCATTATTTTCTAGTTTTATTTCACTGGGGTCAAATAATATACTTGACACAATTTTATTTTATTTTATTTTTTTAATGCAGTCTTTCTCTGTTGCCCCAGGCTGGAAGGCAATAGCACCACCATGACTCACTGCAAACCCTACTTCCTGGGTTGACGCAATCTTCCTACCTCAGTCTCCCAGGTAGCTAGGAATACAGGTGTGCACTGCCACACCTAGCTAATTATTTTGATTAAAAAAATTGTTGAGACATTTTTGTATCCTAACGTATGATCTATCCTGGAGAATGTTCCATATGCTGTTGAGAAGAATGTGTATTCTGCAGCTGTTGGGTTAAATGTTCTTTAAATGTCTTCTCTCTATATATTTATATATCTGGTCCAACTTGAAGTTTAAATTCAACAATTCTTTTTTTGATTTTCTGTCTGGATGATCTTTCTATTGCTGGGGGTATAGAGTTGAAAGTCCGCAACTATTATTGAATTGGAGTTTCTCTCTCTCTTTTGTTCTAATAATATTTGCCTTATATGTGCAGGTGCTTTTATTTTGGATATATTTATAATTGTTATGGCCTCTTGCTGAATTGATGATTTATCATTATATTATAATAATATTACATATTATCATAAATATGTGACACATGTTTTTTATCCCTTCACTTACAGTCTATTTGTGTCTTTACAGGTGAAGTTAGTTTATTGAAGGCCAAATACAGTTGGGTCTTGTTTTTTCATTCAGTCAGTCTATATTTTATAATTGGGGAGTTTATATTTTTTAGATTAAAGTTCTGATTGACAGATGAGGACTTACTGCTGTCATTTTGTTCATGGTTTTCTGATTGTTTTGTGTATACTTTTTTTCTTTTCTTCCTCTCTTATTGTTTATCTTTACAGTTTAGTGGTTTTCTGTGGTGATAACTTTTTATTTCCTTCTCCTTCTTATTTGTGTATCTACTGTATCATTAATTTTTATGCTTTCTTGTGATTACAGGATGCTGAATATGGTCCATTCACTTTCAGATTTAGAAATTCCTTAAACATTTCTTGTAGAACAGGTCAAGTAGTGATGAATTTTCTTAGTTTTTGCTTTTGAGGAAAGGCGTTATTTATATTTTATTTCTGAAAGGTAGCTTCAACGCTTTTAGTATTTTTGGTTGCCAGTTATTTTCTTTCAGCATATTATATCATCCCATTCTCTCTGATCCTGTTAGGTGTCTGCTAAGAAATCTGCTGTTAGTTTGATGAGGATTCCCTTGCATTTGACTTAATTTTTCTGTTGTTGTTGTTGCTGTTTTCATAATTCTCTCTTTGTCTTTTACTTTTGACAGGTTGACTATAATGTGACATGGAGAACTTTTAAATTGTACGTATGTGGAGATCTCTGAGTTTCTTGTGTCTGGAGGTCTAGACTTGGTAGGTTTTAATCTGTTATTTCACTAAATAAGTTATCTATCCATTTTGTTTTCTCTTCACTTTCTGAAGAACTGAGAATTCAAATATTTGGTTGCTTTAATGTCCCACCATCATGTAATTTCGTATATTCTCTTTTATTCTTCTCCCGTTTTTGTTTTCTGACAGAGTTATTTCAACAGACCTATCTTCAAGTTCAAAAATCCTTTCTTCTGCTTGAAATCTAATCTATTGATGAAGCACTTGATTGTAGTTTGTATTGTATTGTATTGTAGTTGATTTGCATTTGTATTTCTATTCTTTTAATTATTCATTTCTAGGACATCTGGTTGGTTCTTTTCTAACTATGTCTGTCTCTTTGTTGAAATTCTCATTCAGATCATGAATTGTTTTCTAGTTTCTTTGTATTGTTCATCTGTGTTGTCTTGTACTTCATGAAGTTTCCTTAAGATTATTATTTTGAATTATTTTTCAGGTGTATACATTTCCTTTACTTTGGGGGTCTATTACTGGAGAATTATTGTGTTACTTTGGAGGTTTCATGTTTTCTTGCTTGTTCATGTTGTTTGTGTTTCTACATTGATATCTGCACATCTAGTATAAACACTTCCAATTTTACGAAGGAGATTTCATATGAAAGGCTTTTTTCTGTAGATGTATCTGTGGTGTGAGCTGTGTATGGTACTTTGGCTTTGGTTCTGAGTCAGTGCAGAAGTGCACTCACCATATGATTTCTTCAGCAGTTGTTTGTGAAGACTGTGGTACAGCTCTTCCAGGGGCTGGCATGCTGGAATGCCTGGCCTCTGAGCCCCTGGGATGCATGTAGAAGCATCAGCGGTGGTAGCGGTGGGCCCAGGGTAGGTCAGTCCTCAGGATCCTCGTCCGTGCATGAAGGCACATGGCAGTTTTGATACTGACAGGCATGGGTTTATTCCGCAGTAGTGGTGACAAGTTCTGGGTGGGCCTATCTTCAAGCTCTCAAACAGTGAATGTTCACACCAGGAGTTGCGGTGGTGGGCCATGGATGTGCCAGTCTTTGAGCTTCTGGGATGGCATACTTGAGCCCCGGACAGGCTGACACTTGGACTGGTCTTTGGGTCCCTGCGCGGCACATGTGGGCCCCGATTGGACTGGTCTTTGGGTCCCTGCGCGGCACATGTGGGCCCCGATTGGGCTGGTCTTTGGGTCCCTGCGCGGCACATGTGGGCCCTGATTGGGCTGGTCTTTGGGTCCCTGCGCGGCACATGTGGCCCTGATTGGGCTGGTCTTTGGGCTCCCAAAGAGTGGCACATGGGTGCTGGGAGTGGGTCCTGAGTGAGCCAATTCGTGGGCCTCTGGGTGGCACATATAGGGGTCGGGGGGCTCTGTGGCATAATGAGCATGCCAGGCAGACCTGGCTTTGAGTGCCCAGGCAGCATGCATTGGTGCGTGACAACCTCCTTGCTGGAGGGAGTGAGGTTGCTTTAGTTGGCGGTGGTTCCAGGCATGTGGCTCTCAGGCTCTGGGGAGCATGTGCTTTGGCTCCCTGTGTCCTGAGGTAACCTCCCTGATGTGTGGGACTGCTGTTCTCTGGGGTGCAGCATGCTGTGTGGGCTCAGGTGTCAGAGATGTGGCTGTACTGAAGGGCCCAGCTAGTGTTGTGATGCCACAGCCCCCTGGGGGGTTTTGGGTGAATGTTGACAGCACTCCAAAGATGTGGAGATGCAGGAGTTGTTGGACCCCTGGGCAGAATGTAGTCTGGTCGTGTCACGTCTCCACTCCTAAAATAGCACGGTGCTGCGTGGCTTGGGTTCTGGGGGGTACTGGAAGACCAGTATGAAGTTTCTCTCTGGACCAGTGCAGTTGTACGGACTCCAGGTAGTTCACTGTATTAGGCTCAGAGACTGTGAGGGCAGAGAGAGTCTCCTGTGGTGAGGATTACGAATGTCTACGACGGGAATATCGTTGCTGGGATCTCCTTTCCTTTTCCCCACAGTGTGTAGTCCCTTGTGGCTTGGAGCTGATCCTCCAGAGGCTGCTTCACTTGCCTCTCTATGCGGCCCTCTTGAGTTTCCATGTCTTTGAGTGGATATGGTTGGATGTGGAGACGCAGGAGTTACTGGGCCTGGGTTGTTGTCACTTCCTCGCTGAATTCATACTCTCCCTTAAATGCTCTATTTGATGTATGGTTGTCTATTTGCTGTTTGGTCCTTCTTTGTAGAGAAGGTGAGTACTGGGTGCTCTACTCGGCCATCTTGATGATATCTCTTAATTATCTTTCTCCTGGCATAACTCCTATTTCTATTCATAAAATGGGACATTTTTTAAAGAATAATTGGGTTGCTCCCCAATTAATTTAATAAGTCTGAAAACACCATACACCTACCACAGCTTTGGCACTTCCTAAGTTTTCTTGGATGATAGGAATTTTTATATCAGAGGAAGACAGCTTATAAAATTATAATTAATATCACTCTTTTATCAGTGTATAAAAGTGCGGAGTTAAAATAACACAAAATGTATAGTCAATATTTAATAAAAAGTCTAACTGCCGTCATTTTTACTTGTGTGATCTCTCAACTTCAGTTTCTCTATATTTAAAAGGAGAAAAATAAAACCTACCACTAAAATCAGATAATATATGCCTAAGTACTGCAAAACTTTAAGCACTATACAAATGAAAGCTATTATCATTACTTCCATAACTTATAGGCTATTATTCCCCTAAATATTAAAGGCTCCTGTGTGAAGGGTGCTGCAACCTAAACTCTGAGGGCTACTGCTAACCTACTCCTAAACTTCCACTTTAGCAGAAATGAGAATTTATTACAGTGAAGGCAAAAATGTTCTATAAGAGCATAGAAGAGAGAATTTAGATTAAAAAAATGTTTTTACCTCAACTTTTCTTTGGTGATAAATTACAGCCACATATTAAATGTTGAGGTGTATCTCAAAATAAAATAATTTGGATTTGCAGTTGATTTGATTACACTGTTGTTTCCTAAAATGTTATGTGTACCATTTAAAAAAAGCTCCATTCTCTACCACACTTAACTGACTTAAATGTTGCATTTTGCAGACTGTTTCATACAAGGCAGGTGAAATGACAACGTTGCAACAGAGAAGAGTCTGCTGAGAAGTAATATGATTAACATCTCCTTGAGATACTGATGGATAGATGGTAGGGGATGTAAGGATTGGCCATAAGTATTAATCATGTGCGGTAATGTGACTGATTGTTATTACTTCATACAGTAGGTGGCTAGGAATGCAGCCAGTTCAATAAAATTATTTTAATTTCCTTTTCATGGTGGTCATTTTTCTTGTGTCTCCTTTCTTCCTTTGGTATTCTTCAATTAAGGAAGAAAAGGCCTTTCTTTCATTTCACTGTGAGTGACCCATGATTGGAGTCCACTAAGGAAAAATAAATGACGATGCCATTCAAAGCATGTCACTTTGGGTGAGAAGACTGAGCAAGGCTGGCTCTGAACCATGAGAAGAACTGGGCAAGTTGACTCCCCTCCCTTAAGTCTCCACCTTTGTTCCATAATCTTCTTGCTAAGGAGGGGTGAAGAAATTCCAATTAATGTTTCCCTTGTACAGTAAGTATCTTTAGATATTACTGTATATTTTTGATGTATAGAAATTCCTCCAGAAATAAAAAAGAGAACTTTTAATGTGGAACAGACCATATGGTTTGCTATTTGAAGTATCCCCCATTTGAATTTTGGAGGAAATGTAACACAACTAATAAAATGTGGCCTGAAATGTTGACTATTCTGGACTAAAGTTATGTTAAAGACAATGTATGACCTTCAAGAATCTTAGAAATTCTAAACTTCAACGGATATTATTTTGTTTCTGCAGAACTGTGTTACTTTCTAGAATTATAAAACCATTCAGGTAAAAGTGACTTTTGTTTAGTTTAAGTGGAGAAACATTAATGAAACTATTTCGTTGCTGAATGAAATACTATCTATAGATGACTAGGTGTTTTTGGTTAGTGTAAAGCAAAAGCACATTCATAGTTAGAATTTCATTATACAGTTTGTTTATAGAGCTATAATTGAAATATTAAAAATTTATTGCACATATACACAAATACAAAACTATTGAAAGTGCTTTTTACAAAAAAATGCCTTGGAAAAAGAAAAGGAATGTAAATGTAATAGTATAATACATTTGATCATAAATAGTTGTTTTGGTAACTAATACTAGGTTTAAATGATCTTTTTTTCCTATTGACTATTGCTGTGAATCTGGTATTTGAAATATTTTAAAAGGGGCTGTCAAATAGTGTTGTCCATTTTCACATACAGGTAAAAAATAATCCCTTTGATTATTAAACTTTTCAGGCACTGACAGTGAGAAATTAACTAAAGCAATATTTTTTGTTCCCTGCTATAATGGTGAGTACAAAGCATTAAATATAATATGAATTCAGCATGGTGTCTACATGCTAAGTCGTTTGGATCCATTGGTAGGCTCTTTGGAATTGATGGATTACTGCGTTATCATTTAATTCAGTTTTGTTTTAAAGGCGTAACACTCACCATCATTTTAGTTAATTGTATAACCAAATAAGGAGAGAAATTGCTCCAGGAAGATGAATAATGCAGAAAATAATTCTTGTTGTTAAAATAATTATTAAAAATTGCTTTCTTAAAGAATCTATGCACAGTATTGCATATACTCTTACAAGTACCTTCAATGTAACTGAGGAAAAGAACTAGGGGAGAAGAAAAATTCAATTATTTGTGATTTGGGGATTTTACTTTTCCTTTAAAATAACAACGATAATGTGTCAGGTCTGTTTGTGGCTTTAGCTTTCTCTCAGAGCAATTTTCAAATACAAAACCAGCTCTGCTCAGAGCGAGAATTACTGAAAATCAATTGCAATTGTATTTGTGATACTTAAAATTACACCCACCCACCATTTCTGCTCAATTATACCACGCTCAAATAATTTGCTAAATATCTTTGTGTCATAGTCAATATATGGGAATGAATGCTACCTATATATTCGTGCAATTTTAGAAAACAACAGAAAGTTCTTTCTTTGGTGAAGACTGTTTGAATTTGAAACTCTTGAAATGCATACTAAATTATTCTCATAGGGCACAAATGGATCTTGTAAAAAGTAATTTTTTACTTTAGAACGTTTTAGAGTTACAAAATTATGGTGCAGATAGCACAGACAGTTATTGTATATACCAGACCCAGCTTCCTCTGTTACTAATATCTCACATTAGAATGGTATATTTGTCACTATTACTGAATGCATATTGATATATGATTAAATCTCTTACTTTATTCATATTTCCTCAGGTTACCTCCAAAGTTCTTTTTCTATTCCAGGATCTTATTCAGAACACCACATTACATTCAGTAGTCACGCCTTCTTAGGCTCCTACTGGCTGGGACAGTTTCTCAGACTTCCCTTGTTTTTTATACCACTGACAATTTCAAGAATTATTGGAGAGATGTTTTGTAGAATACCCCTCAGATGAAATTTGTTTGATGTTTTTGCCATGATTTAACTGGGATTTGTAGCTTTTGGGGAGGAATACCGTAAAAGTAACCTACCTGCTGTGGTCTGAATGCCTCCCTCCAGATTCATGTGTTGGAAACTTGATCCCCAGTGCAGCAGTGCTGGGAGATGAGACCTTCGGGGAGGTGTTTAGGTCACGAGGGCTCTACAGTAGCACAAGATGAACCAAGGCTGTACCATTCTGATCACATAGTATCAAGGGTATATTCTACCAGCATGACTTGTGACTGTTAATGTTAACCTTGATCACCTAACCAGAGTAGTGTTTGCCAGGTTTTTCCACTGTAAAGTTACTCTTTTGTTTTCTTTATGTATTCTACTCATTGAAAGGAATTTACTATGTACAGCCTACAGTTAAAGAGTGGGGGTTGTGTTCCATCTCTTTTAGGGTGGAATATCTATATAAATTGTTTGAAATTCTTCTGAACAAGAGATTTTTCTCTTTTCTTCATCTACTTATTTAGCTACTAGCTTGTTTATATCAATATGAACTGGTGGTTACTTATTTTATACATTAGAATATAATACAATACTGCTTCTTTAATTTGTTTATTTTGCTCAAATTGTTCCAGCTTTGGCCACTGGGAGCTCGGTCAGCTGGCTCCTGTATGCCTGTTGCATACCCCATCATTCTGTGTTTTCTCTTGTTTTCTTATGTTTTTGTTTTACACTTTCTTGTTTTCTGGAACTATGATGCTCCAGGCTTTTCTTGTGCATTTTCTGTCCTTTCCTTGAGTCAGGCATTTTTACAAAGAGAGCTGGAAGCAGCCTCAAAAGTGAGTCAAAATATGAGCATAAACCTTCTTCTGTTGAGCTTTAGGTAAAGGATTTCTCTAATAAATATCTTATTTCTATACTCAAGCATCTGAGATTAAGGAACTGCCATAATACAAACTGAAAAAAAATTTGACCTAACATTGACTGACATTCATGTTGAAAATGTTTTATTTCCCAATTTTGAAGTGACAATTACACAGAAAAATTTATACAAACATTGTGATCTTTCCCGGATCTAGTAGATTTGTGCTGGTCTTGGCTTTATTATTCAAAAGTGTCTAATGAGCACCCACTGAACCCGTGTCTATGATCTTCAGCAGCTCTTGTAAACATTAGCATTTATCTGTAATGTAGTTGATAAATAATGAGAGCGGAGTGAATGATTATGGAAGATGGGAGTAGAAGCGATCTGTTACCTTGGCTTCAGTAGAATTTGGCTGTTACAGAATTAACTAAAGTTACACATATGTTAAGCAAAGCTCTGTAAAATCTAAAAGAGAAAGATACATGAGTATCTAGTTTATATGGTAGCTTTATGAGTTAATACTCAAAGATGATCTTTAAGGAAAATAAACTAAAATGTTGTCAGTGCTGTGTTGGGATCAGTGGCCAGGATGGTTGACAAAGTATACTGAATAAGCCTATATTATTGCTATATTTATTTTGTGACTAATAATATTAAATAATTCCTAATATTAGCACTGCTCATAATTCAATAAGATTAAATATCACACATTAAACTATAGGTTTATATATAATATGGATTTAGTACCTAAATAAGACTGTGTGGTTGATATTTGTTTCAAAAGTAAGGAAATGGAGGTTGTGAGAGGATAGCTAACTTAACCAAATATCATACAGAGAGCAAAAATAAAGTTGGCTTTCAATATAAGCATTTCTGATCTATATTTTTAATTGCTAAACTATACCACCTCATTGAAAATGATTTGATTTGGGGCCAAAAATGTCAAATCATTCATTTGGAGCCAGGAGCAAAAATCTGTCTGACTACATTATGAAAAGCCTAAGAATTTTATATTAAGATATAAAGTAGGTTACTATTACAGAAATATGAGTATGCATACATATATACAAATAAATATACCGCTATGGGGAGTGAGAAATAGTAAATTTAAATTTAATTTTCTACTAAATTAGAAATTAGACACATAGCCTATGGAGATTTTACTAATTACTTATATGGATTTCATTCGGTATTCACTATGGTTATTATGATTTTCCCTTATTTCTGTTGAAAACTGAGAGAGATAAAAGAAAAAAAATCAGGGCAGACTAACGTAGATGAGAAATTACTCATGTTGCAGAAACATTGTTCATTTGCCTCTGGCATAAATTGAGGGAAGAGACAATATATTTATGTCACAACATAATGGCACACTGTAGGCTATTTTTATATGCATTCTCATTCCAGACTAATTTGTCAATTGTCGGTAAATTCAGCATCTTCCACATCCGGATAAATATAGATTTCTTTCTCGGTTGATGGTAAATACATTGCAGCTGCTGTATGGCAGGGGCAGAGGGACGGGGGTGTTGAGGTGACTTTCCTGCTGA
>NW_012105575.1:2064602-2131052 GCF_000951045.1 Mandrillus leucophaeus
GAGGTGACTTTCCTGCTGATTGTTGTGGCAGAGAGATGGGGGTGTTGAGGTGACTTTCCTGCTGATTGTTGTGTAGTAAATTCAGGCATGCTGTGGAATATGTATTTGGAATGTGTTTGAAAATGAGACAAGAGTTCAGGGTTAACTCACCATCATCATTATGATTCTTCTTTTGGCCCCGGTGGTTTCTTGAGTTGTGGTAAGTTAAGTAGGACCAGGATGTCTCAGTCCAGAAAAAGGGGCTGCAGAAATCAGGTCCCAGTTTTGTTAAGTCTGTGGTTTCATTAGCTTTACTTTGATTGACCTGCTTTAAATCCTTTTGGAACAAGATGAGAAACAAAGAGTGGCTAAATAAGTAAGTGCATAATACAAACTTTGATCCATAGTCATCTTTGACCCATTGCCTAGTGAACACTACTAATCGGTCATCTCAAAAATGTTATAAAGGGCAATAAGTTAAAAATAAGTGCATATTTAAAAAGAAGAAGAAAGAAAAAGAGAAAGAAAGAAAAAGAGAAAGAAAGGAAATGCTAAACTTTGACTAACAGAGTCCTAACTGTTATTTTCAAATACAAAATATAGCATTATACAGGATATTAATAGAAGGGATTCAATAATCTATGCATAAAGTAAAAAATAGTGCATATAGTGATTCACTGGTTCTCCAAGTGTGGCAGGCACAAGGACCGTCAGCATCAGTAATCCTCAGAAACTTGTTTAAAATGCCACTTTTTGAACCCCAATTCCCAATTACTGAATCTGAAACTCTAAGAATGGAGCCCAGCAATCTGTATTTCAACAAGATCTTCATAAAATTTTATATGAGAATCACTGGAAAAGTTACATTCCATTAAAGTTATTGAAAATAGACCCTGGATTCATTTAAAAGGAACAACAAAAAGCTTTGGGATGGACGGCTGACTCCAAACTGAGCTCTTTATGGATATTTTCAACGACTTGGGTTTTTTTTTTTTTTGTTAAATTATTTGTCTAATATATTGGATAAAAGGACTTTCCAGCTCTTCAGAAGTAATTTCAGGACATTTTCCTGATAGACCTCATTTATTTCAGATTTGCAAAAACTGTTAAGGTGATCCAGATGAACATCTAAAGCACCTAACAACTGACCTTTCTAACTTTACATTGCTGAGGTGAAGGACTCAGAAATACAGAGCCTCTGAATTGTGTTTGGTGGGCTGATTCTAACAGAATTTCATTCAATAAATATTATTAAAGGGTGACTATGAGAAAATGAATGAAGTTGGCGATGTGGAAAAATATATTTATGGACTATGACTCCTACAAAGATGTTTTACTACAGTATTTGCATACATATAAATTATCCATTTTGTGCTAATATTTTCTAAAATTAGAGCTCCAGCTATTTTAGAAACCTACACCCAATAAAGCCACACAGTGATGACTGGCCTCTGATGAGTCTTCTTATGAATACCACTCTATGACTTTCTCTTGGTAACGTGTCAATTGTCGAGGCACAGAATTTAGTTTAAATTGTTTATTATGGTCATATAGTATTATGATTTATTATGGTAAATAATAACTATAAAGGCAAATTTGTCTACAATAAAGAAGAAGGTCATGAATACTCCTACTCATTACCTGAAACATAAGTTTTTTGATATGGCATTTTAAAAGCACCAAATGTAGGAGCAAAAAGAAATGAGTTTAGCATCAAGGAATAGAACATTCCATATCCTTATACGAAAAACGAGACAGTTGGGAGATGTAGAAGAGAAAACAAAGTGTCAGGATTGCTACAGTAGTAATGAGCATCTTTTCGAAAGGAGGAAGTAAAGCAGGTAACTACAGTGCGTGGACAACTAAACAGACCTGTAGGGACAATGTAGCTTAGGTAGGAAGTTAGGTATAACGATTTGGGAATAATTAAAACACAAATGTAGTCAAACATATCTGGAAAATGAAAACAGTTTATTTTTATTAAACATAAATGAAAAAGTGATGCTAGAGCTAAAATAGAAAATCTCATAATGAATTCATTAAAACTCTGGTAATGATTAGAAACAGTTTATTGGAACTGGGCCAGGCTAACTTTGCACTGTTATAATCTAAACTGGGAACAAAAAATTTTATGACATACACAGTCAAGTGGTACCTGACTACTTGTGTTATAGTGAATTCTTGGAAAACTTCAAACTCAAGGCAAAAATCACTAACTACTATTTTGGCCTGTGAAAGTATCTTGATGGGGAAAAGAAAGTAGGGCCTCTATTTAAAGGTAGCAACAACAAATTTCTACAAATTAAAGATCTGTGGTATTAATTACAGGTCAGTTATTAGTATTAATTATTTACATGTTTCAAGTTACAACATGGAACAATGCAATTTCCAACATAGGAAAATACTGGTAAGGGATCAATGTATGCATTGCCTCTAATCAATACTCTTTAAAGTAATCTATATGTGAACTATAGAATTATTGACAAATTGGGTATAAAATTCATGTGAAAATGTTCACATGTAAGTAAAACCAGAATGCATAACTTGTTATGACACATAGTAAAATAAGAAAACCTCAAAATTCTGTCTGTACAGATGCATACAAATTCTGAAGAAAATATAGTCAAAAATTCATTTTTATACCTGTTAATCTTGGAAAGAAAAAAAAGGAAGACAATAACTAGGTTCCAGAAACAGAGGAAAGGACCAGCAAGTTGAAAACCAGACCGTAAGTGCAGGAGCTGATGCTTCCATAGCGTTGTGGTAGGCAGTGTAAGGAGAGAGAAAGTGTTGTACTGGCAACCAACTAGATTTGGTTTTAAAGTCTAAACTGGGACAAGATACAAGGCTTTGTTGGATTATAAGAGTGAAGTCAAAGCAAAGATCCCTACATAAACCAGAATATCTGAAGAACTCTGCATGGCGTGAAATGTGAGTTTGAAAAAATAAAACACCTGCAGGAGCAAAAAGTTGACAAATAAGTTTTCAACTTCTGTCTGGGTTTTGAGGGTGAAAAAAAAAGATTCTCCAAACTGTGATTTTAACATAAAAAGTGATGCATAGTAGTTGACATGTGTTAGTAAACAGAAGAAACAAATGAAAAACTGCTTCAGAAGACTATCTCACCCTAGGTTAAACAAGAAACCTTAGTTAAATTCCTACTAAAGTTCAGGTAGTTGGGGCTCAGAAAATGATACCCCCAAATCAAGGTCTTAGAAGCAGCCTCAAAACTAAAGTTTAACTCTGACTTTGCCCTGCCCGCCTGTTCCTCACCCGTCATTCTCCCCCGGGGCTAGCCGTAGAAACTAGAATCCTTCCTCCTTGGGGCAGTCATGGATTCCAGAAACCTTTTATCTCAAAGCCAGCCATCAGATCTAAAAATGTTACTCAAACGTTTTCCTACCTTTCTGTGTAAGAGCTGGCCATAAAGAAATTACCTGACCTACCTTGTTTGATAGTAGGTCGTAAGAGCCCCCCATTCCAGAAAGGGTCCTGCCTGATACACGGGAGGAAGAAATGTTACAATAGAGAAGGCAAGAAGAATCTGAACAGACAGGACTTGCTAGGTTTCCCCACTGTCTATTGGCATTAGATCATACCTTCTTTTGTCCAGTCACGTTTCTACACGGCTTTCCATGCTTCACTGAACGTAAGCATAAAAATGAATAGTTCACCCCTGGGTCTTAGGGTCTTCATTCTGAAGGCTCCCATGTCATGTAAAACTATGATCAAATAAATTTGTTATGCTTTTCTCTTGTTAATCTGTCTATGTTATAGGGATATTAGACATGACCCTTATGATGATGAGGAGAGGAATAAATCTTTTTCTCCCCCTACAAGGTCATTGTTCAAAATTACAGAGCATCTTGGGGAACAATCTCCTGGTACTGTCACTAGACAAAACCAACAGGAGCATTCAAGTGCCAAAAAGTCACAGGCACAACTATAAAATAAGTATATTTACTTAAGTAAACAACACCTATTTAAATAAAAGTGTAGTAGTCATTAATCTGACATGTAAATGTAAGAAATAAAAACACAATACATGGCAAGTCTATGTGAAAAACATCAGGTAAGTTTTAAAATAGATATTATACGCATAACATGCATGAATTATTTCCTTATTGGTCCTATTTATTTAAATAAAAGGGTAGAGGAAAGAGCAAATATTTCAAAGAAAAAGAAACCGCAAACCAGGTACTAAATAATTGGTGTAATAGCAATGAGTAATGGAAGCAGTCCAACTTCTTCTTCTTTCTCCATGATTCGCAAATTTTTTGGTAGAAGAAAATGTTAAAATGTCTAAAACTGTGATTAAATTCTCAGGCTAAACCAGATACAGTTTGAATTACAATATAGCCATTTTCAAAAGAACCCAATATCATTTCTAGAAATAATAAAATAGTCAATCAAATTAAACAACTTGAAGGAGGTCTTTTTTAAATTTTTAATTTTTATGAGCACACGATGGAGAATAGTACGGAGGTTCCTCAAAAAACTGAGCATAGAACTACCATATGATCCAACATTCCCACTGCCAGATATATAGCCAAAAGAAAGGAAATCAGTATATTGAAGAAATATCTTCACTCCTATGTTTATTCATAAGAGCCAAGGTTTGGAAGCAGCCTAAGTTTCCACCAACAGGTGAATGGATAAAGTAAATGTGGTACATACTCACAATGTAGGACTATTTCATCACAAAAAACAAATGAGATCCTGTCATTTGCAACAATGAATAGAACTGAAGACATTATGTTAAGGGAAAGCCAGGCACAGAAGGACAAACTTTTTTTCTTTTTTACAGGGGACAAGGTCTTGCTCTGTTACCAGATTGGAAGACAATGGCATGGTCACTGCTCACTGCAGCATCTAATTTGTGGGCTCAAGCAAACCTCCCACCTTGGCTTCCTAAGTCGCTTAGGGCTACAGGTATGTGCCATTATGTCTGACGAATTTTTAAATTTTTTGTAGAGATGGGATCTTGGTATGTTTCCCAGGCTGGTCTTGAACTCCTGGCATCAAGCAATCCAAGGAGATCTTGCAATAGGCAGATTAGACATGGGTGACGAGATAATTAATGAACTGAAAGATAGAGCTGAGAGAATTTTCCAGAAGGCAGTACAAAGAGATAAGCAGATGATTGGTATCAGAGTGGTTAAGATATGTGGAAAGTGGAATAAGAAGATCCAAAATATATCAAAAATATGTTACAATAAGAAAGACAGAAAATAAATATATAATATCTATTGCCAAAGTGGAAAAAATGTGGAATAGTTATGTTACACCATGATTTATGTAAAGCATACAATATGCTTATACAACTGTGTATGTGCAGATTACCTTCGAAAGCAATATACTAGATAACTAAGATGCTGGTGAGAGTGGTTGCCTCTGGGAAGGGGTCTGTGAGTCAATAGTAGAAAATAATTTCACTTTTGTATTTATTATAGTTTTATTTCTATTTACCTATACAAATTGTGTTTTATAAAAAATATTTTTCATTGCTGTAAATTCATTGATGAAAATGAGGACTAAAATAAAATGAGGACAAGAAGATAAAATGAAGCAAGCAATACAGTTGTTTAAAATATGCATGCATTGTTTCTCCAGTAATGAAAAACTTGATTTTTTAAGCCTTTTGTTATTCATAACAAAGATGAACATCTGACCACTTACATGATTCATAACTTTCAAAGACAAAAACAGGCTAGTAGCTCTGAAAAAGACGAACTAAGCTATGTGTTGAAATAAGAAAGATGCCTCCTGAAGATCCTCAAATTAAGACTTGAAAATGCAATTATTGAATTTACTCGTATCTCCCCATAAAGTGGAAGCCAGGAAATAGTCTTTTTTAGTGACAACACTAAGGATCTAAATATGCAATCTTCATGTCTTTGTAATATTCATTAATTAATTTTTTATTAAATATGTACTAGATCCAAGCACTGTAAATATATTGGCCAGAGTGATTCTTGTTATCACAAGCCAGAGGAAAAAACAGACATCCAATATGAAAATTAGTGTGACAGGATATTCACAAAGCACACCAGGCTCACAGGGAATACTGAGAGAAACTGTGTAACTTGAGGAACATTTTTTCAAAAGAGGTAAAACTTCACAGAAAGATGGAAGTTATCTAGACAGACAAGTAAGACAGTGGATGGAGGCGTTTCGAGTTTAGGAAACAACATCTTTCCTGGCTTTGTACTTCCCAGTGTACTCACTTGCTTATCAGTGTATGTATTGATTACTTTATTGATACCAATTATAGATATTATTAATTATTTTCTGTGTCTCTGGCTCAGACTTAGGCACTTGAGATGTAATAGCGATGTGATAGTCAGACATCTTTCTGAAAGACAAAGAGCCTCAGGTGGCTTTTATATCTATGTGAAGTATATTTAGATAGCAGCATTTTCTTGTCAATGGAAGTGGTCTGCAAACGAAGATGCTTCAACCTGTTGGCCACAGGAGGACGTTCTAGGACATACAGTATGAGGTCATAGATATTTCTAATGAAATACATTTCTGGATCTTCCATTTCTATATATATTTCCCCTAAAATAAATCTTTCTGAGAACAGGTCTCCTGTCCCAAAACTCCTTTCATAATTATCTTCATCTATTTTGTCATCCACTTGGATATTTTCTGAGTTTCCCAGGTAAAAAACATCTCCAGGGTCATAAACAAAGGGACATTTCAAGATTTATAGCTTCTGAGAGTGATTTCCCTGAAAGCAAAGTGAAAAGAGCTTCTTTTCTTCAGGAATTTCGAAGAGGCAGTTCCTTATTTAGCCAGGTAATACATTTTTTTCTAATCCATCTGTCTGATTGTTTATCTATCTGCTTACATGTTTACCTGTCTAAGTACCTACTTTACTCACTCAGAAGTGAGTTTATGTGAATTAAAGATGAAGCTAGCCTGTATCTAATATAGCCATATTTCAAGGATTGAATAGTTTTTAACAATTCATTTAGGTATACGTGAAAAAAAAAAAGTATGGTTACCTCTGGTATGAAATTAAGCCTACTCTGTTTGGCATAATAGGCAAGTTTTACAATCTGACCAAATCCACCTTTTCAAATATATTACTCTCTCTTCCTTCTCTTCTTCCCCCAGACTCAACACTCTTAACCATATAGAATTGTTTTCTCTAGCAGAATAAATTATGTTTTTATATTCCTTAATTTCACACATTATTTTTACACCCTTGAAAACATTTATTTTGTCTCCAAGATATGTCCTGTGACATTCCATTGGTTATTTCCTCCCGTGTTCTCTTTGTAAGGGTTCCTATCATGTCACGTATTACAACGTGGGTTATTTGGTTATAGTTACGTTTTTCTTCTTCAGTGCAGCTCCATGTGGTAAGGGAATGTGCTTTTTAATGCAAAGCTATGACCACCCCCATCATCCCAATACAAAATTGTAAACAGAATGACAGCCCCTGCAGTTTCATCTTCTTCAAGATAGTAATTACTGACATTTTGATTAATATCTCTGCCTAGTCACTCTCTCGCTCTCAGACACACACACACACACAAACACACACACACACACACACACACACAATTACCATTACATCTCTTCCTTTCTAGTATCTATAAACTTGTTTGTTGTTTCCTTAAGAAAAATAATAACTTCCAGATGGTTGAACCACAGTGCAATGGAGAGGCTTTGTTTCTGGTTTGAGTGGGACGTTTTCTAATGACTCATCCTTTTAGAATAATCTCTATCAATATTTCTAATTTAAACTGTGTGTGTTAAGAATAATTTCTTGTATTTCTGTTTTGCTAACACAAATACCAGAAATATTTGGATATTTTCAAAAGACTTTTTGTCAAGTACTGCCATGATTAATTTTTCACTTTTAATTAGCATCATAATTACCTAAAATTTATTTCTTATGATTAAATTATCTTTGTAATTATGGGCTGAACTTGATGGTTCATATTGCATTATTCTTTTCACATATATGAGATTATTTGCTATCATTTTATCTAATCCATTTTTTTCTATGTTAATAATTGAGCAATGACAGTATCTTAGTTTTCTTTTATATTTTTAGTGTTTGGCAGGAGAGGTGTTCAATAAATATTTCTTGATTAAATGGATTAATAGGTGTTAGCATCTGATATCTCTATTTGTACATAACTTTAATATATGATTTACCACATTTATTTAGCATTCTCACATCTGTGTTCTATTCATTTTTTTCATCTCCTCATTCATTTATTTAGCAAATATTTGCTAGTAGGCCATGTTGTGTCATGGATAAGAGCTTGTTTTACAGTAGTAATATAAAACAAAAAAAAGATCTGGGTCCTTGCAGAGCTTTCAGTCCAGGGTCTACAACAGAGTAAAGATTTTAATGACCTAAAGAAGGCTGTAGTTTTTTGTTTCATTATTGTAAACTCCTCAGAGACAAGAGCTATATTTATTTCCATACACAGTAACAAATAAAGCATGATACTCAATATACATATGGAAATGCTTTACTAGAATGCCAAATTAGCATATAGCAATTTCAGTGTTATCCTTTTGCTATACTCAACATTTTGGCATTATTAGACAAGGATACTGTCCAATTTGAGGTCCTTAAGGAGCTTAATGAACTTTGTGTAGGATTCATTGGAGAGTCACATAAATGAAGAAGCTGGAAAATTATACTCAGGAGGAGAAATTAAAGGAATTAAAATGATTCTGCTTTTAGAATGGGAGACTGAGAAACATTTCAAAATAATCTTTCAGGCTCATTCAAAAAATTGAACAGCTCTTCTAAATCCCTAACAAGGATAGAATTCTAACAAACAGTTTTTTAGTTCATTAAGATATTTTCTTCATTGCATTCAAATTATAGAAATGTATTGACGATGAGAATTGTTTAACTTTGAAATATGCTGTCAAAAAAATGTAAAAGAAACAAAAGTGGAACAATAATTACACTGTCCTGAATCGTCTAATTGTCTCAATAGAGTGACACTTAGTATACATCAACAATGACCTCAAGGGTTTTTTTAAGCCAATGATAATATATACAAATATTAATAATATTCTAACACCTATAGATCTAATTTCTAAGTCTAAGTGTTTTCTGGGTGTTTTCTCATTTAGTAATATCAGGAACTATTACTAGTAGGGGGACCATATACGTCCTGGATTATCTTGAACAATCCAGCTTTATGTCTCTTTTACGAGGGTACTTGGTATTATTTACCATTCACAAAAATATCTCTTTGACAAATAAATGATACAGTTACACCAGATAATATCTATTTTTCAGCATAGACTTTAAACTGCATAGAAGTTAAATAATTTACCACGATCACCCAGGTATTAATGGTAAGCTGTGAATTTATGATTAAATAGATGCATATTCATGATCTGTATTGAGGACTGTGAAAATGAGGACAAGACAATACCTGTCCTTCTGAAATTTTTAAATTAAATCACAATATATTATACATGAATGTGACACATACAATTCCAGGCACAAATACTGAGGAAGCCAAACAACTCAGAAATGACATGAAGTTATCTTTATGCTACCTTTAAAATTGTGTTTAGCACATTAGCATCGTGAAGATTTCAGTTCTCTTAGTTCTCAGAGGACATACTCTTTCAGTAAATCTTAGAAGGAAGTATTGGGATGGTGTTTGAAATTGAAGTAAAAAAGACCTTTGACTTTAAAGAGGTGTGTAAGAAGGGTGATTTTGAAACCTGGGGAAACAGAATGTGTAGCAAAAAGGACAGCAGCAGAAGAATAATTCGAGGACGTAACCAGTGGAATCTGGAGGAGATTAGCTAGCACATGAGGTAAGCAGTAGCTTCAAGCTTCTTCAAATAACGGCTTCACCTCCTTTTTTTTTTAATGGAAGGACAGAAGGTCTGTATCTACAGTGAAAAGGGATTTCTATGAAGAGTATGTTTCTTTAACCATCCAAAGACCACTTACTGTCCAGCTGACCTGTTTCCTTTTCCCCCATTCCTAACCCAAAAGCACTCACAAAATTTACAGTCAATAGGAAGAAAATTGCGTTTCATGAACGTACTTACTGGTGCATTCTGTGGTTGGTTCACCATTCAACGCTCCTGGTTTCTCACTTCTGAAGTTGGTAAAGTGTGAAATTGCTATTTGCAGAAACCATGTCTTTTCTGGATGGACCTTCAATTGAAACAGAAAACCTAACATTTTTACTTTATTTTGCCTCTTTGTTCTCTTACTCACTAACACTGACTGAGGAGCTATTTTGCTCCAGGCATCAGACCGTATGCTGAGAATGCACAATGAAGATAACATTTCTTTTTCTTTAAGGAGCTCATAGCCAAATGAGGGAAACATACGTCAACCTACACATGAAATAGAATTGATTCTTCTAATTTGCAGTAGTTGTATTTTATATGTAATGTCGTTGTGACCAATGAATTAACAAATACTGAACAATTGCCCCTAGGGAAAACATGAAAAAACCTGGAGCGATACCTGGTTCAAAATAAGCTTGCAATAAATACTCGAGTGAATGGGTAATGTCTATTGAATATACAAAATAGTAAAAAAAAAACAAGAACAAACAAACAGAACAGAAAAGCCCAATACTTTTGTTTTAATTTTAGAGACTGTTCAGGCAAATATGTACTTTTAAAATGTGCATGTATTAAGTATTAATATTTATCTTGTGGGTATTTCAAAGGTAATATTTGATTTTTCTATAATATTTGATTGGAGAAAAGACTGTACCTGCTAATAAATATCAAACTTTTATTTTCTGTTTTATTACATATGCTATATCGCTTACAGTTAAAAATAAGTTTGCAGAAAATCAGAATTTTTATTCACACCTGGTACACCTGTAATACGCTATTTATTAATGTAGAAATAACCTCACTGCCCATGCTATGACAGGGTTGACTGGTTTGCGTCCACAGATTTGACTTTAAACTCGGTCTCATTTCCTCCTAAAGCGCTGTAATGTTTTATTTCCACCGACCGCCCAATTCCTTTAATATTGCATGTCCTCCAAAGCTGCTGCTTTGAAGAATCCATCTCTTATAAGTCTCACTCTATGTGGTTAAACTCCCACTGCATGACTGAAATTAATTCCTCAGGTATCACCTAGAATGTTCACATTTCATTACCTTTTTCTGATGCTACTTGACCTGTTTATGGCACGCGGTGTCGTTAAACCCTCCTTCCTTGAAAGTCTTTTTTCCTTACCTTTCACCACTCTGCATTTTCTAACTCTCCTCCCTCTTTGGTCACTGTTTCGACTTCTTTCCTTCGTTTGTTTTTCTTTCCTCATTTCTTAAATGTGGCTGTCACCCAAACCTCCAGCACTGGTTCCTCCATCCTCTTTTTCCACTCTGTACACAGTCATTTAATTTCAATGCTATAAATGTCACTCAAACTAGGTGAGGACCAAACCTACAATCCCAGTTGTGATCTTTCTGCTGTGTTCTTATTTATTTCCACTTTCCACATAATAACCTTAGCTACCTATTCTGCTATTCCATCCAACAGATGAGGTCTGTGCTTTCAACGACCTATTTTCAAGGTAGGAAACAAATATTAATGAATTTCTCAATTTATAAAAGTGTTATCTATATTTTGATAAATACATCAAAAGAGTCATCCAGAAGAATCTAGTTTAGGTGAGGCAGTGAAGGTTTCTTTCAGGAAATAACATAAAAAAAAATAAGTTATTTGTAACAGCATATGTATGTATTTATATTTATTTGTTATTCAACAAAGATTTAGGACTGAAACACTTGAGGGACAAAGCTACTAAGACATAATTTCTTGCCATAAATATTATCTAGTATGGGAGACAGGCATTTAAACAAATAAATGCAATACAGAATACCTTACTTGTGATCTACAACAGTTGCAATAGAGTGGTTAAGGAGGGAAATACCAATTCTTCTTGAGGAGAGTTCAGCGCCACTGATCCACATCAATGAGAACCTAAATGACCAATTTATGACATGCACGAAGCAATTGAGGGTTCAAGCGGAAACAGTTACTGGAATATGTGAAAAGCTCTACTTATGAAAAGGTGCCATTGCAATGGCAAAGACATATAAATGAAAGTTTTGGAAGCCGGAGCTTATAGCAGGGTCAAGGCATGTGGAAATTGTATTGTCATCCCCCACTTTAAAAATTTTGTATCTAAAGTTGAGGCATGACATATCAGGTATGACTGGCCGATTCTTAGCATAACCTGACAATGGCAGCCAGTCAAAATAGGCAAACTGTTAGACCGTCTAGTCAGCGCTTTTGTAAATGGTCCACCAGTGCTGCTGAGGACTAAATTGTATCGAGCATCCTACTTTTGTGTGCGTGTCTGCCTACCTCAGCACACTGTGAGTTTCTCAAAGGACATTTCTGTGTGTTATTCACCTCTGTGGGTCTTTCCAGGAGAATTCTCCATTAGCTCGCCCAGCATTTTTGTTTTACGAAGTTAAAATTATGTGAGAAGTAGTATGAAAGAATCAAAGTGATTTTTCTCTAGTAAAATCATGGTATGACTATACATACTTTTTATAATTCCTCGCTTTACATCTATTTTAATTGCTATAATTTTCATCTTCAATGTGTTTAACATTTTAAGCTACGTGTGTGCAAAACAAATTCTTTCTACATATTGAGATCATCTAAATGGATATTATTATTGTTATAGCTATTTCTTTGAAATCTGATTTAATTCAAACTATATGGGATTTAACACTTGAAAAGGTCTGAAAATTGACCTACACGAATTTGTATGAAACAGAGTCTGGATATATTTTTCTAAATGAGGCATTGTATGTTAGACTGCAATGTTGTAAGACAGGTATCTTACATTTTTTAAGCTACTGTGGACTGCTAATGAGTCAGAAGAAAATTGTGATTTGATGTTTAAAACTTATAGCAAAAAATATGCTTTTGACTAATATCATTGCAGAGAAAATCATCTCACAATAGCATACAACATTATATAGAAATTTAGCATCATTCAATTCATAAGGTCATGAATATTTTTATTAAGGAAAAAATGTGCATTTAGCATTCTATAACATCTCCTGTTCTTCACTATGATGTTACCACATCTTTTTGAGAGTTACCCATTTCTCTGTGATATCATTTACATATTTCATACATATTACCATCAGAAACGCTCTAAAATTCTTTATGCTTTTGATTTACATGTTGTGCAAGAGAACTTTCTCCCTCACAGAAATGCACTCACAATACAGTAGCCACTAGGCACATGTGGCTATTGAATATTTAAAATGTGGCTAGTGTAAATGAGGAATTGAAGTTTTAATTCTCTTTAATTTAAATTTGTTTAAATGTTAATTTAAGGAGCCACCTGTGGTTATTTAAATGTGGCTACTACATTGAACAATGCAGCGGCACAGGTTGAAGCTTCTCTCAAATTATTGAACCTTTACCGCTGGAAAAAAATTAAGTCAACGTGAAAAAAAATCATATGTAGAAATAAGAAAAAGTAAAATACGACTAAGCATAAAGTCTTTGCCATTCACAACTCATATAATGAGAAAAAAAGTCACTTTTGTAATTTCCAATATACACCTAGAATAAACAATTAGGGCATTTAAATTGCAGTGAGGTATCTCTGAGCAATGGGTTGCCTCTCACATTCTTCACGAGTGCTGCTGCACTTACATTTGTATTAGAGCAATAAAATCATCCTGAAATATAGAGGATGAGTGGTCAATTCCGTTTATGTGCATTATAAGTTCTACAACTTAGAAAAAGCACAAATTACAGTGTGTCATGGCCCTTCAAGTTCTTTACAATTAGTCCAAACAGACGAGGTTCAATTCATCGAGTAAAATTTCCTTATTAAAAGAACTGCAGTGTAGATCTTTTTTGAGAACAAAATTAGGAATTATCACCCTCTGCTCCTGACTATGTTTGCTGAGTTATCTAATTTTAGTTTCTATTCCCCTGATAGCAGCTACCTTTTTCGTAGTGTGGCCACAAAACCCAATGTTAAACATTATAGTCTCAAAATCCCTCCCCAGTTCCTGTTAGAATGGCTCCTTGTGGGTAGTTCATGATGCATGTTGTCATTTTCTAGGTTGTTAGGGGCACTTCAGGTAGGTAGGAAGAACCATAGCATCCATGTGAAGCCCTAAAGCTTGGCTGGTCACCCTTCGAGCCATAATCAGGCTACTTGCTGGGATGAGGCATGAGCTGGGGAAATTAATGTACTCCAGGAAGTTTATGATGGCACACATCCACAGATTCTGGAAGACAGACAAGGAAAAACCTGAAATGCAAACAAGGAGCTGGTTCTTGGTGAGGGTTACTGTGAAGTAATGGAGATGGCATAAGAGAGAAGGATTTCAGAGGAATCATGTCTGTGCAGACATGGTGACAAGTATTTGGCATCTGGGGGGCCTATCATTTAAAAATAGGTGACAGTGCAAGAGGAAGGAAGCACTGTGGTGCTAAAAGGACAGAAGAACTAAAATGGTAACCTAGAGAAGTTTGGTAGAACAAGGCAGACACTTTCCTCCTGGAACTAGGGTACAAAATCAGGACTGAACTAGCAATACCATTCACACGTGGCTGAAACTGACTGTGCCGATTAGAGTTCTGTACCACCTTCTTGTCTAAAATAAGATTTGGTTCTAAAGACATGGTCTGTGGGGATCTTGTAGAGGATGAATTGGTCTCAGCTGTGTTAGGGAGAATCAGCAAAACCGGGGAGTAGGCAGGGCATGGGATGCTCCAGGCGAATAAGATAGCTCCTTTCTCTAAATTCCTGTCGAGGTTCTTACCTATGATGTTCCTGTGGCGCTCTGGATTAACCTAATTAAAAATTTACAAAATCTTTCACAAGTCGTTTTTAGTATTTTATTTTCAATTTGCAGTTGACTAAAAAAAGTTGCAGCAAGAGTACAGTGAATTCCTGTGTACCTGTGATATTACGACATGTATATTGGTTTTCATCCACGGTTCCTAGCTAACAACTCCCATGGGGCAATTTAGACCTGAGAAAGCAGAATCTCTCTCTGTTCCTCTCCTTCTCTCCTTTCACCTGCTATTTTTTCTTCCCAAGGCAAGACTCCTCCCCTTCTTTTCTGTCTGGGAGCTGGCCATAAGGACGTTCTCTGACCTATCTTGTCTGATTGCAGGTCATAAGGCTTTCATTTCAAAAGGGGTCCTGCTTCATACCCTGGAGGAAGGAATGTTGCACACAAGCCAACAAGAATCTGAACAGATAGGCCTTGCTGGGTTTCCCCATTCAGTCTACTAGTATTAGATTATTCCTTGTTTGTCCAATCACAGTTCTACACAGTTCACACTTCAATCCTGCTTATCCAATGAAGTCTCCATAAAGGCCCAAGAGGATTGGGTATGAAGAGCTTAGGAACAGGGCGCATGGAAGTTTCTGGAAGGTGGTAGGAGAGGAGCAAGCATGGAAGCTCTCCCGTGTGTGTGTGTGAAGTCTGTGGTCTTTCTCCCATACTTCGCCCTATCCGTCTCTTCACTTGTGTCCTTTGTAATATTCTTTATAATAAACCGGAACACCTAATTAAGTGTTTCCCTGAGTTCTGTGAGCCACTCTAGCAAATTAATCAAACAAAAGAAAGAGTCATGAAATCTATAATTAATATCCAGTTAGTCCAAAGCGCAGATAAAACAACCAAGGTATTACAATTGGCATTGGAAGTGCAGGACTAAGCCCTCCACTGGTGGGATCTGATGCTATACCCAGGTAGAGGGTATCAAAACGGAATTGAATTAGAGGACATCTGCCTGATGTCTATTGCAAAATCGATTAATTGCTTGTTAGTTGGGAGAAATCCCCACACATTTGGTCATAGAAGTATTTTATGTTGATTATTGTTCAATGAGAGAATAGAAAAATCGCACTGTGAGTGTGTTTTCCACTGGCATACCGTTACCCAGCATCTCCAGATGTTAACATCTTATGTCACTACACTACAGCTATCAAACCAAGCAATTAATATTGATATGATACTATTAACTAATCTACAAACTTTCTTCAAATGTTGCCAATTGTGCAAAAAATGTCCAATTTCTGGTTCAGAGTCTAGTCCAGGTCACATATTGCATGTAACCGTTATCACCTTAGTTCCCTCTCATCTATGACATTTCTTCAATCTGTCTTTGAGACCCTTTCATATTTGAAGAGTACTGAAAAAGATATTTAGTTTAACATCCCTCAATTTTCACTTGTATGAGGTTTCCTTATGATGAAAATCACGGTGGGCATTTTTTGGCAATAATATAATGGAAGTGATGTTTAGTCCTTGCTGTTTCATATCTCAGTGGTTCTTAATATTAGCACGTTCCATTACTTGTAGTTAAACTTGACTCCTTGGTAAAGGTGGTGTCTGCCAGTTTTCTCTACTATAAAGTTATTTTTCCTGTTGCAATAAATCAGTGTTTTGTGAAGAGATACTTTGGGACTATGCAAATACTTGTTCCTCATTTTGCTTTCACTCAGTAATTTTTGCATTTATTGGGGATTCTAAATATTCTAAATCATAAATTCAAAATCATCACTATTTGGTAACATGTGTTTTCCAAATAGTGATTTTCTGTTTATATCATTTTTTTCTACATCTGTTAATCAAAATTCTTCTGTAACGAAGCACCATCCCTTATTTATTTATTTTATTTACTTATTTCAGCTAGATTCAAGGATATTTATATTATCCTAAGGATTGAAATCCATTACAATCAGCATTTTATTTTCAGTTGTTATCATGCTCTAATTGTTCCAAATTTGGCTAATGGGAGCATCTTCAGTCTATCTCTTTTGACATACCTCATTATATATATATTTTTGAGTACTTATTTATCTTCTTGCACTACAAAGTGTCAAAAATAAATTTTAAAATGCACTTTTTAATTTGTATCGTAAAAGCACCAAACATTACAAATACAATGTAAGTTATGTCTACCTAAATCAAACATATCTGGCTAAGAAAAAAATTGATTTATTTTTTCTTATACATGTTTAGATATCATCTATATAGAATGTTTTGGATTGTCACTATTGGTTTTGATCATTAAAAGCAAAATTATATTTTATCTTAAAGTATATTTAATATATTTTTATGTTCACTTTTCAAATTCTCAAATCATTCTTATAAATATTTGTAAATCAAATACCAGTATATGTAGTAACAAGATAATATTTATAAAAAGAGAGCTTTCACCATGGCCTGTACATTTATGCCAAAAGTAGTATACAGAGAAGTTGCTTCTTATCAACTGGATTAACTCGATAGACATCATTTTTTTCACAACTTTATGTACATCATTTTTTCAATGAGTTATTGATGAGCTTGTAACTCAGGAGTGGTAGAGCAAAACAAAGTTAGAAAATCATGATGAAAGGTTATCAATAACTTTCTGAATGGATTCACAACCTGCCAATTGAATATATTGTTTATGCAACATCAGTTTTGATATACATTAAGTCATGATGTGGGGATTGGGGCAGATTTATTTCACTTGATTTGGAGAAATCTGTTTCAAACAATTGTTTCTGACCTTCTAGGTGACTGTCAATTGTACTTCAAAATATTATTAATAATTTCATGTAGAATAATTCAAATCCCTAATTTTGAACCTTTTTTCCCCTGTGATACCATTGAGTTCTCCTGAATATATTTGGATTTTGCTTTGTATATAGTTGTGTTGTGTTGTATGTGTGTAAAAGTTGGAAATCAGTACAGTGTAATCAGCTTTTATTTTACAGAGAAAAGACTATTATGGCAACAACTACAATTTTTATCACTATTATTACACAAAAGAAAATAACTTTTAACACTGAAATGTAGGAAGAACATAATCTCAGAATCCTGCACTCTCTTTTAAATTCAATACACAGCTTTTTGACAGCCTGGTTGCTATTACTTTTCTTCATTTCACCATGGACTGCTGAACAGATGACATGAATGAAGTATTTCTGATAGCAATCACAACATTAGCAAATGAAGAATATATAGTAGCAATGGGGATGCTACTGTTAAATATTAACCTTCAGAAACTAGCTGAGTGGCTCGTTTTGTAAGAGCACATCTCATACGCTTCTTTTCTATGAATATACTTATTAAAAATATATAGCGAAGCTGTGAATTAAAATAATTACGTGATTTTAATTCTAACCAAAGAAGAGTGATCTAGAGATCAGGGTAGTTGCATAAGCTTACTGGTTGTTTCCAGAACATGGATGCAGTCTCAGATTCTCCTTCAAATATTATTTGCATCCATATTTAAGAACCTTAAGGATCTGCCTTTCACTAGCCCTCACCAGCTTTCCACATCTTAGTGGTTTGAATTGGTTTTTCTTCTGTATGGTTTTGTTCTTGAACTTGATTTTTACCAAATTCTATTTTTCAGTAACACCTGGCTCCAAGACTTAAAATCTGTAAGTTAGTCCCCGCTCCTCCTTCATATCCCATTTCGTTTATCACAACGTACTTATCAGACTGTGCCTGGCAGTCTCTGCCACTGGCTGAAATGTACTGCTGTGTAACTGGACTGCTCACTGACTGTCTCAAATTTTTATCCCCGGCCTCAAAAAAAAAAAAAGGAAAAAAAGAAAAGAAGTAAAAAGGGGTATTTCTGAGTGGAACTCTCTGTATGGGGCAGGAGGTAGGGATTTGATTTTCAGCTGATGAATGGATAAACTTGCGGATTTCTGGAAGCGCTCAGGACCAAGTTTGAATTTGGCATGTCTTGCATCACCACTTGACCTAACAATGGGTATGAATAAATGCTCCCTGTTTAGTTTACACATGATCTATGGTCATGGGACGTTCTGTTAAGAGGCGATGTTGACTGTCACTTTCTCTAGATCTTCTCCTGTGAATTTTGTCTCCCCTGGCGAAATGATCTTGAGTTTTCTCTTTTGGAAAGTCTAAAACCTTCAGCCAGCTTTTGAATGTCTGAAACCACTCTTGTTTGGGACCACCACCAGTTCACTCACTGCTTACTAACCTTGCTAAATATAATAGACTGATTTGTCACCTGTGGAGGAGTGTTATTAACATTGAAGCAAGGGAGCTGTTTCTCATCTAGATCTAATTTGTGGCAGACAGCAAAAGTTGCATGCAACCTCCTTCTCTTGAGACTGTGTCTGCAAGGGGAATGATGGTACTTGATTCCGGGAGACCCTTCACTCGGAAAACTATGGTCATCCAGCCATATGTGGAGATGACATAGGTTGTTGGCATCGGTTAGAAACAGACAACTACATGCCATGTTGTCTTCGAGCAAGACTGTCAGGACAGTTTCAGGTGCAATTGACAGAAAATCCAACGCAGCTTTGACTGAGAAATAAAAGAAAATTTGTGGTTCACAAAACTGGAAAAGGTTAGAGTAGCTCAAATTCCAGGCCCAGTTGGAATCAGCGTTCAAATGATGTGATCAGAACTTTGTTTTTCTTGGTTGTGAGTTGTCTAGTGTCAGCAGTATTGGTTGATTGTGGGTTCAGCCTGTGATTATTTCAAACTATTTCCAAAACCATGTTCCAGTGGCTTGGATTTGATTACATCCTTGACCCAAAAATTGAAGACTTTGGAATGCAATGGGCTGACTGGCCAGGCTTGACTCGCATTCTCTACTTTTTGAGCTAGGAGCAAAGTCCCATCTAAATTCACTGGTTAAAAGTGAGAAGAGTTATTAATTCAAGGAATGGGAATTAATCTAAGTGGGAATTAGTCTAAATCATAAGACTTTAATAAGAGTCTTTTTTTCTGAAGAGAGTCAGGTAATTTTCAGGGAACAAACTTGCTGACATTGAACTTCAGTTCCTTATGGCATACACCATTTCATAGCATCTACCCATGCTTGTGGTATAAACAGCAGATTATAATAGAATGAGCAAAAACAAATAGAATAATCAGATAGTCTGAAAAATGAGAGTCACTGGTTATTAGCTATGAAATGATGTATGTCATAAATAACTGAAGTTCAATGCCAGCAAATTTGTTCCCTGAAAATTACCTGACTCTCACTAGAAAAAAGACTTACCAACATGTCACTACTTGCCTGCCTTTTTGGTTGTTGTTTTTCAGTATGTATTATTTCTAGAGAAAAATTACATTTGACATCCTATGTTCTTATTAGTTTGCATCAGTGGAAAATGATTCTTGTGGAAGCATAAATAGTTTTATGGATGTAATAGTAACTGTCCTTGGCAAATTAAAATAAATAAAACAAACATTTTGAAATTATTTAAACTCTATTTTCTAAAGTCCATGCTCAGATATCCTCACTCTATCCTTTCTAAAATCTTCTTCCAAAAACTCTATGATCTTACTTGTTACTCATTCTTATATTCATTTTAAAGCTATTATTGGTGAAACACAAAGCTAGATGCTATCTGAGATACAGTATATACAATATGATCCTTGCTCTCCAGATATTTACAATTTAATTAAATTGTCAGTGCTATCAAAGGACCAACCAAGAAGAAAGTCAGCAGATGCTTGGAAGTGTTCTTTGTCACTTAGGGCTTCTTCATATGAGCTAATTTGATGCCTACAAAAGATTGGTATAAAATTAACTGACTTGTGGGTTCTATTTAGAATTTCCAGTCTATGTGAGTAGCCATCCACACAACCTCAATACCAGAGAAAATTGCACAGTCCATGAAAATATACAAAGAACTTAGGCATAAAATAGAATAAAATTGTAGGGGTATGAATAATTAGCCTTCCAAGTCACAAATGCTTTCAACACAGGATATGACTTTAGTCTCCATAGTAAAGAGGCTAATGATTAAATTATGTTCTTCCATTTCAAACGTACTTTTTAGATCTTTATTCTCTTTCAAAATTTCCATAATGATCATGTTGTGCCTGTCAGAAGTTGACTTCATCACTAAAACTTTCATGTTCATATCGTTCACTTTTATCCCCAAAGTCTTAAACTTCCCGTCACTCCCCGTAATTACTTCTCCCAGTCACACCTGTCATTAATCATCTCAGGAAAGCCCATGCAAAGTCACAACATTTGAAGGGCAGAAAAAGAATTGAGGCTTCTCATGGCGCTGGTTTTCTAACTTACTTGACTTCAAATGGGAAAATATTGAGCATTCCTCAAAACGACCATTATTGACCCAGCTGGGAACTCAAATAACAAGAAGGCAATAATCTGAGCTAAAAGAATTCTGTTTTCTGTGTGGAATTCTTCTTATATGTTGGTATCTGCTTTTTAAAATTTTTGGCTAATGCCCAAGGAAAAGAAATAAACAGGAAAAGAGCCTTAAAATTTTTAAATTTCTTAAAATACCATGTATTATTCTCCAGCCGCTGACCACTTTTGATGAGTACAACAGAATTTGGGATATATTTATAAAACAAAAAACCCAACATTTTCACGCAAATGGTTTACGGTAATCAAATAGTAAACTATCAGTTTACTGATCAAATAGTTTACAGTAATTTCCACCTCAATGACATAACTATAATTCCAATCGACTAAGCAACTTACTAAATACAAAAACTTGCTGGAAATGAAGTTGGCAGTAGTTGCCAGGTTGAGTCGTACTTGGTGTAGATTCTCTGCCTTTGTGAAATTATGGGACTTAGAGGGGGTGTAGCTGTGACATGACTATCAACTGATTTTCATACATTTACCAGATCTACAGACTACTTCCCAGGATAATACAGTACTTTCAGTCGGCATCCAGACTTTCAAGCTAGACTGGACCCCTGATAAGATGTTAATTAGATGGTCAAGTTTGTGTTGAAACCTTAGAAATCAGATAAAATGTGGAATTAAAAAAATATATTTAGAGATTAACTCTTTCAAGTCTCTTTAGAACATACTTTTCCACTACTCTCCTATACTATTATCTTAGTTGTATTTATGTAACTATTAATTGTTATGACACAAAAAATCACTAGTTATATGTGGAAGTTACTAGTTATATGTGGATAATAATGTCCAAAAAGTTAGGGTGATAGAATTGTTTTAATGAACACTGAGTCAGACAAAAAAAAAAAACTGGCGTAGTTAGATTAAGATACCTTTCTCTATGAGGTTTCTGATTAAATCACATAACACTTTACAATAAGGAATTTTAGTAATTATGTTCCTATCCCTTGGGAGGTAAAGCAAATGTTTCTAGAAGTTCTTAGACCTTTCTCCTGAATGTAGTTAAATGTTAGTAAATGTTTTAGCTTGAAATACTAAGACCCTATCTCTACTTGTTATTATTTCGGAGATGTGCGGGATTCATTAGATTCCTATTGAACTAAATTTCTTCTGAGAAAAGATGCATCTATTCTTCTCATCTTTTGTGTTTGGCAATCATTTTACACTTCCCCTTACCTTAAGTCATGTGCTACAATTATTTTTACATAATTGAAATTAAAAATTTGTTTGTGTTTTCTTTTGTTTTATTAAATGCTTAATTCATGTGTTTTCTAATATCTTTTGGATCATGTGATAAACTAATGCAGAAAAGTACACATATGTATTAGTTGCTGCAGTACTGAAAAAGAAAACTTATATCATGATTCTTCTAAAACTTAACATAATTCAGGGTGATACAGTCCTCAGCTATCAGTCTCTTGGCCTCATGTGACTATTCATCTGGCACATATTAGGGGTATGTATACTGTTATATGACAGTATATTGGTTTCACAAGTGAACCATCTCTTTCCCAGCCTTCTTCACTGCATTCAGTGCAACCCCTGTGCACCCAATTGCTTCAGCCTGAAATGTGAAAGTTGACCTTGACGCTTCACTTTTCGTCACTTCTCCACATCTGCCACATTGGCAAGCACTGGCTCTTCATTTATTCAGAGTCACTGGAGAAAACAGAATTCAACAGAAACGGTTCAAATAAAAATACTGCAATGAAAGGACTACTCATAGTGATGTGAGCAGAATTATGGATCAAATAAGGAGTGGTGAGGCAACGAGACTAGCAATAGTAGAAAGCCGTGAATGTCCCAGGGACTGAAGAGATAATGAGTATCTGAGTCGGTCTTCGTTGGGCTGCTATAACAAATTAACATAGACTTGTGGCTTATAAACAACAGAAATTTATTTTTCATAGTTCTGGAGGCTGGAGGTCTGAGATCAGGGCGTCAGCATGGTTGGGGTCTGGTGAAGGCCCTCTTCCGGGTTTCTGACTGCCATCTTTTCATATCCTAACAAGGTGGAAAGAGGGCAAAGAGGTCTCTAGAGTCCCTTCTATAAGGGCACTAGTCGTATTCGTGAGAATACCTCATGATCTAATCACCTCCCAGTGGCCCCATCTCCTAATACCATCACATTGGTTTAAGATTCCACCATAAGAATTTTGTGAGGACATAAACATTCATACCATTGCAAAGGGAAAAAGGAGTGTTGCAAGAGTCAGAAACACCCAAGGAAGTGAAGAAGAGCCCGTGTAAGAGGAATTATACTCATGAAAAGATGCAGAAGCTCTGAGAAGTTCTGGCCTGAAGTAGGAAGTATGTGGAAAAAGAAATACGTTTGAACCTTCCAATTTACTGCTAGCATGTCCTGTTGGCCAAATCCAACTAGACGTCGCCTGGAAAGGGAGCATACATGACACAGTCTGGATGATCAACCTCCTAACTGCGGAGTGCTGTGAAGAAGGATGAACAAGTTTGGAGGATAAAGAGGACAAATTGAGAATAAACCTAACGTTGTACCTTAAATATTTATCCAAAATTAGTCCTTTTTTTTTTCATCTCACGGAAACTACCCTACTCTAAGCCTACTCTTCACCCTACTTTTCACCTCGCTGCTCATTCTGTAACCAGGTATGGCTACCTTCCAACATCAGGGTGACTTTTAAAACCAACTAAATTATAAACTTCTCCCACTTGTAACTTCAATGGTATTCTACCACACTTGAAATAAAACCAAATTTTTTTACCAAGTGGTGGGCAGAAGAAGTAAGGTTGAAATGAACAAAGTGACAGAGGATATGAAATTCTTTGCCCCGAGTTGTCTATGGCATTGATTGTAGCTGTACTACATTTTCCCTTCCAGGCCCATCAATCACAGCCACAAGTTCTTGACTAGGCTATCTGTTTATTCACACTGAAATAAAATCAGTGCAGATCAACTCTTCCCATAATCCAATGTGGGGATGCAAAAGACCTTTGATTATTTAAATGCTTTATCAAGACAGTCTACCTTTTCTTTATCTCTCCATCTATATTTCCCTAATTCCCATGTGGAGAAAATATTACGGAGCCCAGTGAGAAGGGAGTAAGCAACTTTTTACAGGTTTTTCTTGAAATTTATGGAATGTGGTACTTGAAATACAATTGGGAAAGCCATTGGTTCAACTATTTATGTACAAGGAAAAAAAATGAGGCTCAGAAATATAAATGGATTTGTTCCATGTCAATAGAGTTAAATAATGGTAGATTCTGTTTTAGAATACGGTTCCTCCAGCTCCCAAGTTAGTTTTCCAGTAATCAGTTTGGATTTCTTCACAGTTAATAACTGATTTCTGTCTCTAACACCATTTAGAGCATATAATGTGGTACCTTTTCAACACTAGATCCTTACCTATTTGTTTGGATCCTTTAGTACTTGCTCAAAAAGCAACACAATAAATAAAATGCTGCTTCTTCTCTGCTGTTATCAAATACATCCCAGATTAAAATAAATTGTTTGTCCATCAGAAATACAGTCCTGACCGTCACTAGCGACTCTTTGCAGAAGTTAAGGAAAATCGGTGCCTTGCTATTGTTTGTCAGTGTTGTGGCAGCTAACAACGCACGTCTAGGTTTCAAAATCCTTGCAGCCGTGTGCACGGAAGCTTCCCATGGCAACCAGCTTGTAAGAGTCTACTGTCGCCACAATGAGCTTTTATCAAGGTTCGTGCAAATTTGGTCTTCAGCTTTATTATTATTTGTCATGGTAGATGCATATGTGTTGATGGTAGTGAACAGATTTGGTTTAGACATGGTAGAAGTTGCTAGGGTTGTCTTAAAGAAAACCAAACACGTAAGTGGCATCAATCTATCTAAAAATAATCCCCTAAAAGAACATCTTTATAATTAGGTTTTGTTTTGAGTGAAGATTTCCTCATGCTCTATTTAAGCTCCCTTTAGTATAATCAGGACAATAGAGTTGTTTTTAGAATATAATATTGGCTTCTTATTTTATTTTACTTATTTATTTTCTTTTGGAGAGACAGAGTTTCACCAGATTGTCCAGGCTGTTGCCAAACTTCTGAGCTCGAGCAATTCACCAGCCTCAACCTCCCAAAGGGTGGGTATTACAGGCGTGAGCTACCACCCCCAGCTTAAAATGCTGACTTCTAACAATTAATATCCTAAGGTAAAATGATTTGCTTTTGTCAACATTTTTCTTTAAGACTTCATTTATTACAGAAGTTTCAAGTTCACAGAAAAATTGTTCACGAGGTAGAGAGATTTCCCACACAGCCCCTGCCCCACCATGTGCATAGCCTCTCCGTTATATGATCCATGTTCCCCGACAGGTTGGTATACTTGTTAACAATTTTTGATTGATCTTTTTTTTCTTTTTTTTTCACAGGTAACACTTCTTTTCCATTGTATATCATGTTATATCCCGAGTTACCATGCATTGCATTCAATTCTAATCCACAACTTTCACAGAATGAACATTTCCTTAGAATCTATTATGTGCCAAGCACTTGTTAAGAAGTAGAAGTATTAAGATAAATAGGCTATAGTTCATGCACTCAAGGAACTAAGATAACCGAGAATCAAGATAATATTATAAAAGGTGAGTGGCATTCGTTTACTCCTCTCTGTAACCATTATTAAACACTATCTGCGAAACGCTGTCAGCTTCTAGGGATAAAAAGCTGAACAGAACGTAGTCCCTGTCCTCAATCACCTCAACGCCTGTTGTGGAGACAGACATACACGAAGATCAATATAATATATTATGTTTATGTACAAGTATGGAGATAAGTGAAGAATATTATGTGAACACAAAGAAAGAGGAGCGAGTTTCAGGCTTGATGGGTCAGGAAAGGTTTTCCGGAGGAGCTGTTAGCTGTGCAGTAGAACACAGGTTATAAAGATATAAAAGTGAGAAAAAATAGTTTGCACATGGAGATATACTGGCAGTTGTGGTTGACACAGTGTAAAATTCAGTGCAGAAAGTGGTGAGATATATGGTCAGAGAATCAAACAGGATCAGATTTTCAAGGATTTTGACTGACATATCAGATTGATATTTGCCCTTTGGTCCAAAAAGAATAATAAAAATGGTTTCGGACAGAAGAGCAGCATAACTGTGTTTGTATTTTGACACACCATTTTATCGGGCGGAATTTGCTTGGTACAAGATATAAAGCAGGGAACTGAATTACAGGGTGGCTGTGTTAGAGCAGCCCTGTAATGATCAGAGATGAATGAAGAGTGGTAGGCAGTATGAACAAAAGGTTAGGAAATCATTAAGCAGTCATGCAGATGTGCAAGAATTTGTGATTGATTACATGGGAAGAGGTGAATAAGAGAAAGGAAGCAGTTTCATACCTCAATCTTTAGGGAAAGGAAAATTTTAAAGCAATAGATGTTGATTTAAAATTTTGGATGGAGACTGTAACTTCCAGGAGGGCAGTGCAAAGTCAGTTTTGTTAATAACCATATGCCTGATGGCTAGCACAATTCATGTTGCATTGTAGGCAGTCACGTACGGTGGAACTGAAGAGGAAGCCAGATTAAATAATAAGCAGTAAATAGAGGGTCAGGAAGTAGAGTCAATGAGTTTATATAGCTCTTTGTAGAGAAAAAAAATGGAGTGAGCTAGGTAGTAATTTCATGTCAAGGGAAGTAATTTTTTGAAATGATAGTTTTAAGGATGCAAATAGGATGAAAAAATGTATATGGAAAGAGATTAAGAAAGGGGGAAGGAAAAAAGACAGAGAAGAATACGTAAAAAATATAATTCTCATAAAAAATCAAGGCATTGAAGAAAGCTGAAGATAAAACAGATTTGTATTAAAATGTTAGAGGGAAATCTCATTCTCAAAAACCAGAACCAGATGAGGAGGGGTGAAAATGTCAATAAATGTGTAAATAATAGAGTGGAGATTGAGTGTGGTGGAATCCTGACATAAGGGGCACATTTGCCTGCTGAGAGATCTGAGATCAGGGACTGAAGAAAGAGGTTGGGAAGAAATGTGAACATTTGTTATTGGAGAATATCTGAAAGAGAGATAAGTGAGGATAAATGAAAGGACTGACAGTACTATGCAAAATAACTGTGGTTGAAGGCTAGACATTTGGAGTGATGTCTCTATGTAAATTTTCTGTGGATAGGACTCAGCCCTTTAGGCTTTGAACCAGTGAAAATGAATAGTAACTTTTGCCAATGTGATCGTTTTACTGGGTGAATACCTTTAAGGATAAAAGGGAAAGAAATTTAGGATGTGGTGAAAAAGTAGTTTAACATTCATAGAATTTAGGCTAAATCAGAAAAGAACAGATGTTTTGAGGAAAGAAAATTGAGAGATTAAGGAATTATAAGTATAAAGTTAAGGAGCAGATGAAATGTGATTATAAAATAAAGCTTACAAAGTGCAGGAGGTTTTGATCAGTGCACAGTTCAGTTCAGAATTTCAGAAGTCACACAGTTACAGGCAAAATATTTTTACATGTTATGGCCCTGGGAGTGGATGGCTCAAATATGGGTGAGAACCTCACTAAACCATGGGGCAAAAGTTTGGGATAAAATTATCTCCATGGATTTTGCAGACACCTAGCTGATAGCTGGACTTGAGGTATAAAAGAAGACTGGTATAGAGATTAAAGAATTCAGTTAATATGGTGATGTGAATAGATCTTGAGTAAATGACAAAGACAAGTACAGATAGAGCAGAAAAGAAGGAATTTTTTTTTTGCATAGATATGGGGAAGCAGTCCTGGAAAGCTGAAAGCATGTTCATATATGTCCCACCTAAAGGCATACAGTATGTGAGATAATGAATAGACTACCTTTGGAAGCATGAATGAAGCTATGTGATATGGGGAACAGCTACAGTTCAGTAAAACTCTAGTGTATAAACCATTTAAAAGTAGATTAAGAATAGACATTATTTTGTTTGCTATTTCATGAGAGTAGTGGAAACATTTGAAAGGCAACAGTAAGAGATTTGGTGAAAAGAAAGGAAGCACAGAAAATAATAAACATGAGAATATAGTACTGTAAGATAAATAATTGAGGAAGCAAGTAAAGAAGCTAAGGGAGTGGGGAAATGCTTCTCCCACTATTATTTAAAGGAGAAGTAGCAATTATTCAAAAGGTTGTTATAATTCTGCAAGAAGGAGCATGTACAAAGGAGACAGAAGAGACGACAGTAAGAATAGTAAGGTGGTTGTCATAACTTGTGAGGGTGTGGAGTACAGTACAAAGTGGGTGGATATGTGTGTGGGCATGCTTGTGGATGCATGTGCCAGTTGGCATGGTAATAATGTCAAAGCGATTTGAAATGAAATTGGGAAAGTATAATAAGGAGTGTTGTGAAGCATCTGGGCTGTCATTCCATGACCATTTCTATTTGACCTAAAAGCAAAAGAGAGATTTACAGTAATGTATTCAAATCTGTGTTTAAGAAACAAACTTGAGCTTGGAGTGTCAAATATATAGGAGAGTGAAGAAATGAGGACGCTTGATCAGGAGTTAATATTATCACACATCATGCCAGGTGAGAGAGAAATGGCTGTGAAAGAAAATATGAAGCTTAAGACATTCAGCTATGTGATTGATAAAATATTCAGGGAGGTTGAAGATGACTACAATATTTTCCACTGAAGAACATGAGTTAATCGAGGTTACATTAAATGAAATTAAGTTTGATAGGTCTAGAGCATATTATACTAAAAGTATATATTAAGAAGTTGAAAAAAGTCTGAAGCTGAAGAAAGATTAATTTGCTGGAATATATGCTTAAAAACATTGGGTACTAATATTAGAATAGAAATGATAGATAAAAGGAAGATTGTCAAGGTGAGCATATTAAACGAAAGTAAAGCAGGACCATGGACAGAGCCCTGAGTAGCATCACATTTTTAGAGATGGCTGAGGAGATGATCAGATGAAAGAAGGAGGGGGGAGGAGCAGTCAGAGAGATAAATTAAAAATAAGAGTATATTTCCACAAAAATATATTGAAAGAGTGGCAAGAATTGCGAAGGGCCTGACATTTTTACCTTCCTTGGAAGGTAACAAGTTAGCCTTTCGCTATTCTCTGGACGCTGACAGAAGCCACAAGCCTCCTAGGTCAGAGACGAAAGACTTTATTACTCACATCAAAGCAGTAGCCTGATTGTCTGCATGGTCCTGTTGGTTCTCTGATCTTCGGTTCCCACGGGGGTGATGCAAGGGAGCATAGACTGATGTCTGCATACACAGCAGGCTGCATTACAGGAGAGGGACACTAGCCCTGGGAAACTTACCACTTCATTGCACCCTATAAATAATCCTGGTTTTTGTCCCAGAGGGAGACATTACCTCATCCCCTTGAGGTTGCAAACAGAACCCTGAGGAATGGCACTGGTAGAGTGGTCAGGTCGTTACATTTTAGGGCAAACTGAACAGAAAGAATAACGAGCCAGTGGAAGGCTCTTCCAATAGAAACTTTCAGCGAAGGTATGGCCAGCATATCACCTGATGCAAGAAGGTAGGGTGGCTCTGCAAAGCAGCTCATGGACTTGGGCATTAGAGAGAGGCTCCTGGTAATCCTTCAAAGTGAACATGTTTCCTGTTTGGTGTCATTTAAGTAAATGTTCCACAAATTGGGGTTCACTGACGTCTCATGTTTTGGGATATGTCCTAGGAAAGTCATGGGATATGTCCTAGGAATGTCATGAGTATCTATAAAATTTTAATATTGTAGTTCAATTTGATGTATTCTAGAAAAGATAAGGTAAGCATATGCTGAATTACTTGTATGACCATCTTATATAGTCATTTGATTTCTGTATTTGCATGTTTGATTATCATAGATGTCTCAGATGCTATTACTTTAGTTGCTCCATGCCACAGAGAAAAGAACAGAGCCAATGTTGATATGAAAACAAATGTCTACCCCAAATTAAAGACAAATAGTATTATCGTAGGTTCTAAGAAAAAATGTTTTGTCAGAGTTTAAATATGGAAAAGTTGTAGATGTGTGCCATAACACATAATATTGATTAATAAATGATACCAAACTTGAAAGACACTGAGCTATGTCTCTCAGTGTCATATCCATGTTGCCAGTGTGAACTTGTAATCAGCAAAATGAAATGTTTTAAATATGATTTTATTAGTTTTGGGATGCTTTAAAAAATCTAATATGTTCAATTACATTGCTACATGGCTCAAATATGAGTTTAAAAATTAAACTTCTTTTCTACCCTTTCATTTGTATATTATCCCCTTCTCTTTACTACTATACACATATACACCTAGGTAGCCAGTATTATTACATTCTCATGTATTTTTTCAGAATTTTCTTTCTCACAATAAAGCACATTAAGAATATATTTGGTGTGGGTTGAATTCTGAAGGTGTCCTACCAAGATTCTTCTTCCCTAATTATTCAATCCAATACCTATCTAGATGCTACTGTGGGTACTTTGCACATGTAATTAAAGTAACTAATCAGCTAACCTGAAAAGAAGGAGATTATTTTAATTATCCTGGACTCAAGGTCAAAAATCCCTTTAAAGATGAAAAAGGAAGGCAGAAAAGTCTAATAAGAGAAAAAGAGGCAGGGATATGAGGCAGAAGAGGAAACCAGAGAGATGTGGAAAGTAAGAAGGATGCAACTTGCCATTTCTGGTTAGAGGAAAGAGGGTCCCATAGGCTAAAATCAATCTACAATGTCCAGCCAAAAGACAGCAAGGAAACGGAGGCCTTGGTGCTGTAAGCACATGGAACTGAATTCTGCCAACCACCTAAATGAACTTGGAAGTATATTTTTCCTCTGGAATCTGCAGGTCAGCCAACACTTTGATTTCATTCTTGAGGGACCTTAACAAGAATAACCAGCCATGGCAACACAGATTTCTGACCTACAGAAGCCACGGGATAATAAATTTATGTTCTTAGGTGGGCAGTGCACTTGAAGTCAGAAGTCGAGACCAGCCTGGTCAACATGGTGAAACCCCATCTCTACTAAAAATACAGTAATTAGCTGGGTTAGGTGACATGCGCCTGTAGTCCCAACTACTTGGGAGGCTGAGGCAGGAGAACAGTTTGAACCTGGTAGGCGGAGGTTGCAGTGAGCGAAGATCGTACCATTGCACTCCAGCCTGGGTGACAGAGCAAGATTCTGTCTCAAAAAATAAACATTAATTAATTAATGTTTTACATTACTCCCATTACATTACATTAATTAATTACATTAATTAATGTTTATTTTTACAAATTAATTAATTTATGTTTATTTTTACATTGCTGAGTTTGTGGTAACTTGTATGGCAGAAATGGAAAATAAATGCAATCTTATTTTGCTTTCAGCACAAAGAGAATCATACTATTACACTATTGGCATTAACTTGTTTCCGCTCAGACTCAGGGCTTGGAGAGTTTCACATAACAGTACACAGAGACTTTTGTATTCGTATTTACAGCTGCGTAATACTTCACTGAATGACGTATCTGAATTTATTTGACCAGGCCCCTATTGACAGATATTAAGTTGTTTATCATCATTTGCTAATATACTGCAATAAATAACCTCATTCACACATAATTGACACACGTGCTAGTATATCTTAGAGATAGATATTGCTAGAACAAAACTTATATAAATGTATTTTGATTAACATTGCTACAGTGGTTATTTCCCCTTTCCCTACCCAGCTTTTAGACTGTGTAATTCCTCTGAACCTCTTACTATTGACTACAAGGACTGTGTAGTCTCTGTCTTCTTATCACATAAGAAGTCTTATGCTTCCACTGCACTTGCTTGGCTTCTGTTTTTCAAACATGCTAACTCTGTCCTGCTTTAAGGCTCTGGCACCAGATGTTTGCTTTGCCTACTATAGTCTCCACCTCACTTCAAGTCTCAACATAGCTGAACCCGTTGCTCTTCAGGTCTCAGTTCATGTATTACCTCCTCAGAGAACAATGTGAAGCATATAGTGCTTGGCCCATGCCTTATTGGCTGGATGAATAAATTATTAAATAATGCAGGAGATCAGAGAGCAATATGGTCATAAACTCTGCTTTGGAGTTGAGTGTCTTGCACTGGGCTAGGACTTGCCAAGAATGAGGGCAGTGTAGACTCAGATTACCGACAGCCCTGATTACAACATTATGTAACTTGAAGTTCACCCTGTAAACAAGGAGAATTATTGACAGTTTTTTAAACATGGCAATAATGTGATGAAATAATCTTTAAGATTTCTACCTTTAAAGTGAGGGGGTAGGGGGAAATAGATGACTATAGCATCAGGTATCACATATATCAAGCATGTAATTACCTATTATAAAAAATGAAGAAATTATTGTTTATCACCAGGTCTTTTGTGTTAGATTGTGGTATCATTATATGAAGACATTATATCAATTCCTGATGTTTTATGTATTAGTGTATTGATGGTATCTGTCTGTTAATCATTGTAATTTTTATAGCATAAATTTTGTTTTATTGGAAGAGTCTGAAAACTTATTCTAAAGGTAATATTCATACCATATTTCTTTTAATTAACTCATATTAAAAAATAAAGGCAAGTCTGAAAAGGAATTTATGCAGCACAAGACAGTTCATTGCCATATTTATTTTTAAGCTGCAGAAAAAAAATTCTTTTGGATTATCTCAATTTAGGATTTAAAAAGATTGATAATACATAGTAGAGTAAGATAATATGGCATAAAATGTTTGAAAAGAAAGATGGAACACACTGGATATTAGATGGTTTTTTAAAGGAAGTCTAAGTTTTTCTAAAAATGGTATGAACACTTTCAGTGGTGGCACTTGCTTATTGAGGTCATTTGATGTTTTCAGAAAAACCAGTGGACATGGAAGGGTCATTGATGACAGGACACATAACTACTTTCAGCCTCTACAGAAATGACAGCAGCTGAGGACAATTTCCAATGTCTCAAGTTCAGGACGGATTTGACAAAGGAACTGCTCTGGAGAAATGTAAGTTTTAAAGTACTGACCTTATACTAAAAAGAAAATACTTGAGAGACAAGTGGAAGAGAATAAAATATTAGGGTTTGGCACTTCTGTAAGTGAGGCTATGTGTGTGGGAAAAGTGAAGAGATTAAATATAAGACCTGAATTCTCCATATTTCGACTTGGAGTTGTTTAAATGTTTTCAAACATGATTTTACATTTAAAACAAAAACACCATAATAATTAGAGATAATGAGAGATAGTTTTTCAGTTTGTGTGATCCTGTCCAACAAGCATCAGTCTTCACAATCAATTTGACCAGCAAAGTGCTCCGCTCCATTTCCAAATGCCTCTCTGTGGGCCAGTGCCACCCTCAGTTGAGAAATGCTAAACTAGAAGAACCAAATGTATTCCCCTTCTTCAATTCCAAGCGAAAAGCAGAGTAACAGGATAAGAAGTTGGCACAGGCAGATAATGATGAAGAGGAGAAATAATTAATGAGGTTTATTTATGCACACAGAAATAAATACCATTATAGCAAAAGGCATAGTGTATCAGACTTGCAGAATTAAAATTAAATTGACAAACACAAAATATTGTATTTTCAAAAAAATGTTAAATCTTATAGGTCATGTTTTTCTTAAAGTTAAGTAGTATGTGGCTAATCTGATGAAAGGACTAAAGGATTAAGCACATTTTGTGGTGTTATATTTGATTATGACTTAGTAAAGCTATGTTTTGGGCAAATAGCCAATTGAGAAGCAATTATTAGACATACATTAGAAGCCTAAAATAATGCTGGTGTGATAAAGTTAAGCTAATGCCTATGTTGCAAAGAGCTTTAAAGTGGAGTTTAACATTCCCTAGAATTTGTGGGAATCAAAAATTTCTAGTAATATAGCATTGAACTATATACAAAGCCAAGTGGGAAATAGAGGCAGTCATTCATCTAATTTAAACCAGAACATCGGTTGCCTCGATTGCTGACATGCTTTTGACTTGAGTTATTCATATTAATTGCAGCAATTCTCCATGTCTCTGCATTTATATAAAGTTTTGGATTCATAGAAATAGTTTTGCTTGCTTCTTGACGTTCTGTCAGAGAGCTATGCTCTGAGCACCCTAAAACTTTAAAACTCTAGAGTATAATGATACTAGCAAGTTGTATATCAACTGCACTCAGGGGAGAGCAAAAGGATTAGGAGACAGTATGGAAAATTGCTTAACTGATGCTTTCGATTATTGATGAGAAGGCAGAATAATCCAGAAAGGGACTATCTATGTCCCACAGCAATGTATTCTCTGATTAACTCAAGGATGCTGATATTAGAATGTACTTGGGTTCAATGGATTGTACCAGAAAAATCTGCAAAGGGATTACTTTATTAGCAGAAGGAGAACACATAAAACAAATTGATATACATGATAGCTAAGAGTGCATGACAAGTCCTCAAACACTGTAGACTTAATGAAAATATTAAAATAAAATGTATGTATATCTATGATAAAAGGAGGAATATTGAAGTTGTTAAGACAGGTACTTTAAAAACATGGGAGTATATGAAATAGAGAAACATAAGGTGGGAAAAACTGGAAACTGATAGGATATATTTTCCAACCAGAAATCTGTTGACATATATTTGGAAACAAGAACTATAAAGAGGATAAGCAGATTTTTGGATATTGCTTTAGTGTAAGTCACCAGGGCCTTAACAAAGGAGGTGGGGAAATGTTTTTATAGATTGGCAAAGGCACGTTCTTTGATCCTGGCAGGATTTTAATTGCTTTGCCGTTGATTGGCATGCAACTATGTTGAAACGAAGGAAGGGAACATATTTCGAAAGCTATTTCAAGGATTGCTTTCCGATACACTTCAGTGAACAACTTAGGTGGTTAGAGGCTATTTTGGACGATAGCCTAGAAATGGCTCTGAGTAAGATAAATAAGGCTGAAATAGAAGAAAGTTGCTGTCTCACACTGTAATCACAATAACCTTCACTTAAAAATACTCTTGAGAGGTCAGGAAAGAAACAAGATCATTACAGAAAGAAATACACAAAATCTTAATTGGAAGAATGTCTGAAATGCTTGGGTAAATTTTGACTGTGCTCTTAATAGAAATGAATAGCAACAGTAGAGTTGTATTCCCCTTTGAGGTTTGAAGTGCCTCTGTGAGTGTGTGTGTGTGGGTGTGTTGTGTGTACCTGCTCACACAAAGCTCTCAACAAATGAAATGAACAAAGAGCTTCTGTGGGTTGCTCTGTCTTTCTGAACTTGCTTCCTGAAAGATGAGCTAAAATGTGATATGACAAGACAGGACGGGAGCGATAACCAGACGATGAAGAGTTCTTCACAAAGCATCTTGTGTACTGTTATTCTGCCTGGGGATTCATGATCTTACACTATGGGTCTGGAAGAGGGGAGTGTTTAGGACCCAAAATCCTCCACAAAAATTCTGTTTTCTTTCTATGATTATCTCCCAGCTGAGGGTACACTGAGAACCCGAATCAGGTGAAGCCTATTCTGAGTACCCAACTATGGGATTATTTGTGTGTGCATACTGTTTTTTTTGTTGTTGTTGTTTTTGTTTTTCTTGAGACAGGGTCTTGCTCTGTAGCCCAGGCTGGAGTGCAGTGGTGTGATCACAGCTCACTGCAACATTGACCTCCTGGGCACAAGCAATCCTCCCACCTCAGCCTCCCAATTAGCTAGGACTGTAGATGAGCGTCATCACATTCAGCTAATTTTTAAATCTTTTGTAGAGATGGGATTTCACTATGCTGCCCAGACTGGTCTTTAACTCCTAGGCTCAAGCAGTCCTCCCAAAGTGCTGGGATTCCAGGCATGAGCCACCATGCCCAGCCTAAAGTGTGGCTCTATGTAGGTTTGCTTCATAACATCTGCTTCTATTTGTGTTCAAATTAACCATGGTGTGCCCTGTGTTTTGAAGTACAGGATTGTGGGTTAATTTTTGAAAATTATCCACTGGAGTAGCACTTTTAATGTCCTTTGAGAGCTTTACCTTTGCAAGCTATAGCTTGGCTATTTGGTGCAAGATGCCCAACTTTCAGACTATCTTAGCTTTTGGCATGTCTTTCTCACTAAGATAAATCATTTCTAGCTTTTGATTTAAGTGAGAAACATGGGACTCTTCCTTTTACTTGAATACCACAGGTCACCACAGGGCTATTCATTGACCTAATTTCCATACTGTAAGAGGGAGAGAGAGTGGGTATGACTAGTGGGTGGAGCAGTCAGAACACACATAACATTTACAGATTAAGTCTAACCTTTAATATGGGTGCAGTTAGTGGTGCTCCCAGAAAATTACAATGGTAACATCAAGGATCACAAATCACAAATTTCTATAACAGGTAAAATAATGATGAAAAGTGTGAAATATAGCAACACTTACCATAATGTGACACAGAGACACAAAGTGAGCACAGGTTGTTGGAAAAATGGTACGAATAGACTTGTTCAATGCAGGCTTGCCACAACCATTCAATTTGTGAAAAACAAGAAAGCAATGCACAACAAAGGAGGGATGCCTGTAAACAAATCTAGTATAAGTGTAGTGTAAGTGTCAGTAACTAATCAGCACCCACATTTCTTCTATGCAGCTCTTCACTCTCTCTAGATTGGGTTAGCTTTATAATTTCCAGGTTATTACCTAGGGCAATTTGTAAATTAGCCACAAATAGAAAGGAAAATCTTTTTCTCCTTTCACACATATCAGTGGAAGCAGTGTCCCCAAACCTAAAGCAAGCCCTCTACCTGGGCTTTGGGTCCAATCCCCTCCTGCCTACTTTTGGTGCCTTTCTCCGTCGAATACTACCTCTCTTTTCTGGATCTTCATTCTTCTCATTTTTAACAGTTCTATTTGAATCACTAAAGCTCTCTTTAATATTAAATCTAAAGAAAATTGGTTTTGATTGCAAATCTTACTTTTCTAATTTGCTTCCTTGCCTTCTATTTTTTCTTGCTATTTCCTCTAAAATTTCTTTCACAAGATCTTCATCTCCACCAATACTTTATTAGTTAATGTTCCCTTAATGTTGATCTTGTTTTTGTTTTTCCTTCTAAGTGTTCTCTTCTTGCTCATGTCCTTAACTACTGTTTATATTCTTACGGCTCATAGCTCTGGGTCTCAAATGCATAGATTTGCCTAAGGAACATCTATGTGGAAGTTTTACAAGCACTTCAAATGTATTTCCAAATCTGGACTCATATTTCCCCTCAAACATAGTCCTGTATTCTCTGCTTAACTTCTCAGAGGGCCAGCTAGATATATGGCAATCATTCTAGATTCCCACTTTCTTTCACTGTCCCCACCAAATCACTCAATCCTCCAGCACTGTAGATTCAACATCTTAATTTCCTCCCTTAACCAATCTTGTCCTCGATTGGCACCCCACAGTCTTAGCACTGATTTGAGGATAATGTACTTTTCTTAATGGTCTACCACCTCCATGACAGTCCTTCTGCTTAATTCATTTTTCATATTGCAGCTAAAATGTCAATTTAATCATACAATTCTCTTTTTTAAAACTGCTAAATTCCTGCTGAAAACTTTCAGGATAAAGGTAAACATCTTAGCCTAGAGTGTTAAGTCCTTTCTTTTCCTAGTGCCTGTCTACCTGCTTTATTTCTTTTCCTCCCCTAGTATCTCATAAACTTATAAAAATGGTTCCCTTAAATTCACCTCTACTCTCTTTCTGGAATGTTCTATGTCATCACTGCCCATGCAATATAGCTACTGCCGCTGTTTTCCCCCAGAGAGTTATCTATTTCCTATTTGCTTTCAAATATCACCTCCAGGAATCCATTTCTGATCTCACAGTGTGAATTAGGCATCATCCACTCTTCTGACTTGTTCATTCATTAACTTGATATTCTATAATCAGTGACCTCCTTGTCTATATCACGTATCAGACTATGGGCTTCTTGAGGACAGAGACTGTGGCTTGATTAAACTTCATATCCTTATGAAGTTTTCAGTAAAAGTTGGTGTGATGTGGATTTGTCCCATCACTCCTCATTCCTAGGGTGAAGTGTGTAACCCCATTCTCGGTCCCTATTCCACATTTAACCAGGCTAATAGAAGAGGGCCTTTGCAAAAAAGTAAAAATGATACTGTTATTATAATAATGAAAGCAGGTGCCTTATATGATGTAATAAAGGACTTAAAGGTCAAAGTAAACAATTCTTTGGTATCCTCTCTTGTGTAAGCATTTATATTTGATGGTCTGATGGTAAAATCTCGCTATCAGATGGTCAAACATAAACATAAATCATTATTTATGGTAATCTTGTCTTCCTATTGACAAGAGGCTAAAAATAATGATGAAAAAGTGCAACATGATAGTCATGAGAGTTCTGAGAATGTGGTTTAACTGTTACTTTATGTTTTCATAGATCTGATTTGAGAAAGAGATTACAGAGAAAAGGGTTGAGAGTTTGTATTGATGCAATGAAAGTTTGTCAATCGTTTGTTGTCAAAGTAAAATGGCAAGTGATGCATTTTACCAGTAAAAAGAAGAGATACCAAAAATATTAACTGTGACTATGTCATTTTAACTAGATGAACTATTTGTGAGAATTGTAAGATAAATCTAGTTCTTTTATTTATTTATTTATTTTGAGACAGAGTCTCGCTCTGTGGCCCAGGCTGGAGTGAGCGGCGCCATCTTGACTCCCTGCAAGCTCCGCCCCCCGGGTTCCCGCCATTCTCCTGCCTCAGCCTCCCGAGGAGCTGGGACCACAGGCGCCTGCCACCGCGCCCGGCTAATTTTTTGTATTTTTAGTAGAGACGGTTCGCCGGGATGGTCTCGATCTCCTGACCTCGTGATCCGCCCGCCTCGCCTCCCAAAGTGCTGGGATTACAGGCGTGAGCCACCGCGCCCGGCAAACTTAGTTCTAAATTATATATTGGCTGTGCTTTTAAGTAATACATCCAAATTATTTTTCTTTAGCCTCCAGACACTTTTCAGATGAAGCATCTCTAAATTTTAAGTGGTATGTACAAGTGTTAATATGAAGAGAGTGCAATAAATACACCCTATTTTTTCTATGTAGACACTTTTGACATTCTGTGTTATATTTATTATACTCCTTTCACATTACCAATTGGTTCCATTGCGGTAAATTTAGAGGCACTTCACCTGAAAACATGTTGAGCATTATTTGAAAATGTAACTTACATACTGTTTTAAAGTAAGTTTATTCTATGTTTCTCAACTTTGTGGATATCCTTCATTATAAACATATTATGTATTACACATTTTTAAGGATATAAAAAAGCTCATGGAATATAATGTTAAGAAAAAAGAATCAGGATATAAACATACAATTTTATGTCTCAAATTTATGAATATATTTGGAAGGAAATATGATATGTTAATAGTGGTTATTGCTACCAGTGTGATTTCCTGAATTTTATAAAGTTTTTAAAAGAACTATTTCTTATTCTTTATAGTTACAAATATATTTGTAAATTCTTTACTATTTTCTTAATGCTTTCCACAGAAATATTCTTCATAAAATGAATCCTTCAGAACACATTAGCAAGTTTGAGAGGGTGGTTTGGATGTTTGGGTGTTGGGTGATTTTTAGAACTCCTCTGGCTATCAGACTGAATTAATGATATTTACTTAATCCTGACTTTGAATGGTTACTTTTAATCATAGTCAAGAGCATCTATTTCACAGTGACAATGCCAAACCTGTTTGATAATGTTTACTGACAATTACAGGCTTAGCTAAGAAGCAACAACAGGGAGTAAAGCAGTCTTTGAATAAAGTCAGCTTCAAAATGAACAACGGTAGGGGACTGATTGGCTCAGTTTTATTTAACATTTTTAAAGCTGATCTTTGACATTTTCATTAGTGAGCAGAAATAGCACATTGATGCAATTCTCAGGTGGCTCAAAGAGGAAAGTGCTAAACATACTGGAAACAACTAAATAATTCAGAAGAATCTGCTATGTATAAAAATGGAGCTATATGTGGGGAAATTTTAGGATGCAGCAATAGAGAAAGCTAGGGAACATTTCCTTCACTTTTTTCCTATTATTTGGGAGACAACAATGTATGTATGGAAATCAACCATTCTGTTGGCAAAATTTTGGAGATTTATTAGAATTATAGCTGTATTGTACAAAGAACAGTGGAAGTTTGGTAATGTATTGGGACAAATTTATTATTGTTTTCTTACAAATGTTTATGGAGGTAATAAGAAATTCTTCTAAGATTTTCCCCGTCAACTACAAAAAATAAAAGGGAAAACTAGAAGTAACTGGATAAGCCATGTTCAAGCAACTACATAATGCTAATACATATTACCACGTAGAGATTGGAGAGGCCTGGCTTGGTGGCTCATGCCTGTAATCCCAGCATTTTGGGAGGCTGAGGCGGGTTGCTGGAGGTAGGGAGTTCACAACCAGCCTGGGCAACACGGTGAAACCCCGTCTCTGCTAAAATACAAAAAATTTTGCCGGGTTTGGCAGTGTGTGCCTGTAGTCCCAGCTACTTGGGAGGCTGAGGCAGGAGATTTACTTGAACCTGGGAAGTGGAGGTTGCAGTGAGCTGAGATGCGTCACTGCACTGCAGCCTGGGCATGACAGAGCAAGACTCCGTCTCAAAAAAAAAAAAAGAAAAGAAGAAAAAGAAAAAAAATAAAGATTGGAGAAAGAAGGGACTTTACTGAGATTTCGTCATGTTACATTCTTGCTTCTTTGGCTGCCCATTGCCTAGCCTTTGATTGTCAAATGAAAATAAGCATATCACCAAGATTATGTGAGGTATGCAGGGAGTACATAATATAAGGTCACAGGGTGAATACAGAACATTCTAAAATATGAATTATTAAGTTAAGTAGAGAACTCTCTCTCAATGTCGTTGAAGTCAATGTTTAAATGACACATTGAGAACTATCTCCCAATGTCACTGAAACCATACTCCAGCCCCCCTCACCCACAGATAAAGCCTCTAAATGCAAATTAATTTGAAGTTCAAGTAACAGTGTTATTACTGAACAGTAGAATTGACTGTGTTCCTAAAATGGGAATTGCTTGGGCAGATCTTGTTTCTTTCTTCAATTATTTATTGCTTCAACAAATTGTATTTAGCCAAGCTATTTGCAAGTTACTGTAGAAACTAAGAATGGTGACTTACTGGAGGTCTTAAAGACAGGGTGTCATGTCATTCTTTTTTACAGCTTTTTCTTCAGCTCTGTATTGGGCAGAGAATGTCCTTGTTAAATAACTAACACATGGTAGCATAATGAAAGATTGTGGAATCAAACTTCCCCAATTTAGATCCTGGACTGAAAACTTATTCTCCCAGGAGACCCTGGCAACTTCTTCAACATCTCTGAGCCTTAGCTCTTCCTCTTTAAATTAAAGGATTACATTTAAACTTTTAACACAGTGTCCCGACGTGATAAAGATACCGGAATATTAGCTATTGTTTTCAAGGAGCTTTGTGTCTCTTTTTATTTTTCTTTCATTTAACATTTTTTAGGATAATATGAAAAAAAAAAAACTTACAGTGCAAGTAAGCTCAGTCTCTGCCTGTAATTTTTATAAATCTCATATTGTGTGTGCGTGTGTGTGTGTGTGTGTGTGTGTGTCTGTGTGCATATATGTGGAGGAAGAAAAATTAAATGTGTTTATGGAAAATGGGACAATCATGTTACAATGACAAGAAAACAGATTTAAAGGTTAGAGGGCAAAAGTCCCTGAAGCCATCAGTCCTCTATATTGCAGGATAGAAAAGACAGACAGGTTAGAGACTTCATCAACTGAGAAATTGAAATACAATATAAATCTGGTGAAATGCTCTGTCACTAAACTCCAGAAACACCTCGACTAGAACACTCTATTCAATATCAGAGAAATTTTGCATGCTTGTTCATTGTTATAGATTGGGAATGTATTCTGATAGACATCTAAACAGCAGAAAGAGATAATACTGGTAATGCAGTGTGGAGTAATTATTTAAAACAAATCCAATATTTTCTTGTGTTAATGTTTATAAATTAAGATAATGATGCTGCTGCATGACTAAAATTTTTTTCAATTTATTTGAAAACTCAATAATGTGTGCTCAGCATTTCAGACCAAAGGATAATTGGTTTTAGGGTCAATCCTATCAACTTTTAATTAATTCTTTGGAAGTCTTGAAACAGAAGAGAGAGCATAAAGTAATGCTATAAATGGGTTTGACGACCCTCCTTTCACTCAAAGCCATGCTTCAAAAGAAAATCCATACTTGCAACATTTTTAAACTTAAACTAAAAATAATATTAATGATCAAAAATTCTAAAAGTTGGGTTTTTAAAATGCTTATTTCTTGCCATTGAACTAGAAGAAAATGTAAAAAATCAAAGTGAATTAATCAAGCCCCTATTATATATACCAAGATAATTCAGGAAGGAAAGAAAATATGATCTCAAATTCTCTTGAGAATGAATAATGAAGAAAGATTTAACTCAAGCTCATAATTGCACCTAATGCATTCATCTTCTTCACAAAGATGAGAGACTTTCCCTCACAAAAAGGTGCTCATATATTCACACGACCATGCCCACCTGGGTTAATGCCACTCGTTATACAATAAGAAGTAGTGAAACTAATTTATGACATCTCAATTTGAAATACTGAATTTGGGAGATGATATTGACTTGACCCACATAAGCTGAAAGGACAAATTACATATTCAGTGTTTGCTTTAAGCTTAAGAAAGTCACACACCCACAAACACACGCACTCCTCCAACTTTTCTCTTTTTCTTATTATATTTTAGCATAGAATCATGAAACATGAAGAGGCACAGAGTCTCTGTATCCCAGACTGGAGTGCAGTGGTGCAATCTCTGCTCACTGCAAACTCTTCCTCCTGGGTTCAGGTGATTCTCTTGCCTCAGCCTCCCGAGTAGCTGGAATTACAGGCACCCACCACCACGTCCAGCTAATTTTTGTATTTTTAGTAGAGACAGGGTTTCACCATGTTGGCCAGGCTGGTCTCGAACTCCCAACCTCAGGTGATTCACCTGCCTCGGCCTCCCAAAGTGCTGGAATTACAAGCGTGAGCCACCGTGTCCAGTGAGGCATGCTTTTTTAAAAAAAAATTACAAACAAATTTATTGGACTTTTTTCATATGAAAGACTTTACTTATATACACTAACTTCTTTGAAGAAGAAGAATTCTGGTTGTGACTTGGGAGTGTGATGTGTTTCAGCTGTATTGTTCTTGATATATTCATCTTAAATTCTCTTGAGCTCCTTGACATGGGGTAGGATTTGAGAGGAAGAAGACTATCCTTTCCTACTGATGCTGGGTTCAAGCATGCTTAACCCAGATTATAGAAAGAATTAAAATACTTTGCCATAGGCATTCATGTTACCAGAGAGAAGAGGACAGAAGGATCAGGTGGCTAATCTATATTGTTTATATTTAGTATTGGTTAAAAACAACAACAAAACTGCACTCTGTCTTGCTCCAAAAGAATATTTAGTAGCTTTTGGTCTTCATTAAGTAGTGTATTAGTCAATTCTCACACTGCTAATAAAGGCATACCTGAGACTAGGTAATTTATAAAGCAAAAAGATTTTATTGACTCACAGTTCAGCATGGCTAGGAGGGGCCTCAGGAAACATACAATCATGGTGGAAGGGGAAGCAAACACACCCTTCTTCCCATTATGGCAGAAAGAAGTGCCAAGCAAACAGGGAAAAGTGCCTTATAAAACCATCAGATCTCATGAGAACTCACTCACTATCACAAAAACAGCATGGAAGTAGCTGCCCTATAATTCAGTTACTTGCTACTAGGTCCCTCCTATGACACATGGAGATTATGGGAACTACAATTCAAGATGAGATTACGGTGGCGACACAGCCAAAGCATATCATGCTGCCCCTGGCCCTTCCCAAATCTCATGTCCTAACATTTCAAAATACAATCATGCCTTTCCAACAGTTCACCAAAGTCTTAGCTAATTCTATTATTAACCCCAAAGTCCAAGTCCAAAGTCTCATCTGAGACAAGTCCCTTCTGCTTATGAGCCTATAAAATTAAAAGCAAGTTAGCTACTTCCTAGATAGAATGGGGATATGGGGATTGGATAAATACACCCATTCCAAATGGGAGAAATTTGCCAAAACAAAGTGGCTACAGGCCCCATACAAGCCTGAAATCTGGCAGAGCGGTCAAATCTTAAAACTCTGAAAATATCTCAATCTACTCCATGTTTCACATCCAGGTGATGGTGATGCAAGATGTGAACTCCCACAGCCTTGAGCAGCACTGCTCCTGTGGGTTTGCAGGATACAGCCCCACTCCCAGCTGCCTTCATGGCCTGGTGTTGAGTGTCTGTGCCTTTTCCAGGTGCACAATGCAAGCTGTCAGTTTCCATTCTGGGGTCTGGAAGATGGTGGCCCTCTCCTCACAGCTTCACTAGGCAGTGCACCAGAGGGGACTCTGTGTGGAGGTGCTGACCCCACATTTCCCTTCTGCATTGCCCTAGCAGAGGTTCACCATGAGGGCTCCACCTCTGCAGTGAACTTCTGCCTGGACATTCAGGCATGTCCATACATCCTCTGAAATGTAGGCAGAGGTTCCCAAACCTCAGTTCTTGACTTCTGTACACCCATAGACCTAACACCATGGGGAAGCTGCCAAGGCTTGGGGCTTGCACCCTCTGAAGTAACAGCCTGAGCTGTACACTATCCCTTTTTATCCAAGGCTGAAGTTGAAGCAGCTAGGATGCAGGGCACCTTGTCCTGAGGCTGCATAGAGTAGGGGAGCCCTAGGCCTGGCCCACAAAACCATATTCCCTCCTAGGTCTCTAGGCCTGTGGTGAAGGGATTGCTGTGAAGGTCTCTGACTTGACCTGGAGACATTTTCCCTATTGTCTTGTTGATTAACATTTGGCTCCTCATTGCATACACAAATTTCTGCAGCCAGGTTGAATTTCTCCCCAGAAAATGTGATGATTTTCTTTTCTATCACATCTTCAGGGTGCAAATTTTTGAAACTTTTATGCTCTGCTTCCTCTTGAACACTTTGCTGCTTAGAAATTTCTTCCACCAGATACCCTAAATCATCTCTCTCAAGTTCAAAGTTTCACAAATTTCTAGGACAAAAGCAAAATGCTGCCATTCTCTTTGCATAGCAAGAGTGACCTTTATTTCAGCTCCCAACAAGTTCCTTATCTCCATCTGAGACCACCTCAGCCTGGACTTTATTGTCCATATGACTATCAGCATTTTGGTCAAAGCCATTCAACAAGCCTCTCGGAAGTTCCAAAGTTTCCCACATCTTCCTGTCTTCTGAGCCTTCCAAGTCTCTAGGAAGTTCTGAACTTTCCCATCTTTTCCTCTCTTCTTCTGAGCCCTCCAAACTGTTTCAACTTCTGCCTGTTACCCACTTCCAATGTTGCTTCCACATTTGCAGGTATCTTTACAGCAGCACCCCACTACCCAGTACCAATTTACTGTATTAGTTCATTCTCAGGCTGCTAATAAAGAGATACCCAAGACTGGGTAATTTATAAAGAAAAGAGGTTTAATTGACTCACAGTTCAGCATGGCTAGGGAGGTCTCAGGAAACTTACAATCATGGCAGAAGGGGAAGCAAACATGTCATTGTTCACATGAAGGCAGCAATGAGAAGTGCCAAGCAAAAGGGGAAAAGCTCCTTATAAAACCATCAGATCGCATGAGAACTCACTCATTATCATGAAAACGGCATGAGGGTAATCATTCCCATGATTCAATTACCTCCCACTGTGTCCCTCCCACTGCACATGGGAATTATAGAAACTACAATTCAAGATAAGATTTGGGTGGGGACACAGCTAAACCATATCAAGTAGCATGGCTTACTTGGTCATATTAACACTTGTTACCTTTAGAAAGTGAGGAAACCTAAAGAACATGGAAACCTAAAGAACATGGAATGATTTAATTGCACTATGGGAGTCAGGAGACACTTGACTTTTTTTTCTTTCTGTATAAAATTCCAAAACATTGATGACATGGTTTGGCTGTATCTCCACCCAAATCTCATTGTGAATTCCTACATGTTGTGGGAGGGATCCAATGGGAGGTAATTCACTCACGGGGGCAGGTCTTTCCTGTGCTGTTCTTGTGATAGTGAATAAGTAGCATGAGATCTGGTGGCTTTATAAGATGAAGTTTCCCCACACAAGCACTCTTGTTGCTTGCCACCATCTACATAAGATGTAACTTGCTCCTCTTTGCCTTCTGCCATGATTGTGAGGCTTCCCCAGCCATGTGGAACTGTGAGTTCTCTATTAAACCTCATTCTTTTGTAAACTGTCCAGTCTCGGGTATGTCTTTATCAGCAGGGTGAAAATGGACTAACACAGTAAATTGGTACCAGTAGAGTGGGGCATTGGTGAAAAGATACCTGGAAATGTGGAAAAGACTTTGGAACTGCGTAACAGGCAGATGGTGAAACAATCTGGAGGGCTCAGAAAAAGACAAAAAAATATGGGAAAGTTTGGAACTTCCTAGAGATTTGTTGAATGGCTTTGCCCAAAATGCTGATAGTGATATGTATAATAAGGTCCAGGCTGAGGTGGTACCAGATGGAGATGAGGAACTTGTCGGGAACTAGAGCAAAAGTGACATTTGGTATATTTTAGCAAAGAGACTGGCAGAATTTTGCCCCTGCCCTAGAGATTTGTGGAACTTTAAATTTGAGAGAGATGATTTAGGGTATCTGGCAGAATGCATTTTTAAGCAGCAAAGGATTCAAGAGGTGACTTGGATGCTGCTAAAAGCATTCAATTTTAAAAGAGAAATCGAGCATAAAAGTTTGACAAACTTGCAGCCTGACAAAGTGATAGAAAAGAAAAATCCATTTTCTGAGGAAAAATTCAAGCCAGCTGCAGAAATTTGCATAAGTAATGAGGAGACAAATATTAATTCCTAGGACAATGGGGAAAATGTCTCCAGGGCATGTCAGAGGTCTTCATGGAAGCCCCTCCATCACAAGCATGGAGGCCTATGAGGAAAAACTGGTTTTGTGGGCCAGGTCCAGGGTCCCATGCTGTGTGTTGCCTACAGACTTGGTGTTCTGCATCTTAGCCACTCCAATCATGGCCAAAAATGGCCAACGTTGAGCTCAGGCCGTGGCTTCAGATGGTGCAAGCCCCAAACCTTGGCAGTCTCCATGTGGTGTTGAGCCTGTGGGTGCACAGAAGTCAAGAATTGAGGTTTGGGAACTGCCTAGATGTATTCCATACATACAGAAGATGTATAGAAACACCTAAATGTCCAGGCACAAGTTTGCTGCAGGGACAGAGCTCTCATGGAGAACCTCTGCTAGGGCAGTGCAGAAGGGAAATGTGGGGTCGGAGCCCCCACACAAAGTCCCTACTGGTGCAGAGCCCAGTGGAGCTGTGAGAAAAAGGCCACTGTACAGCAGACTCAAGAATTGTGGATCTACTGACAGCTTGCACCATGCACGTGGAAAAGCTGCAGACACTCAATGCCAGCCCATGAAAGCAGCCGAGAGGGAGGCTGTACCCTGCAAAGCCAGAGGGGTGGAGCTGCCCAAGATCATGGCAACACATTACTTGCATCATTGTGACCTGGATGTGAGACAAGGAGTCAAAGCAGATCACTTCGGAGTTTTAAGATTTGACTGTTCCACTGGATTTCAGAATTGCATGAGGCCTGTAGTCCCTTTGTTTTGGCCAATTTCTCCTATTTGGAATGGTTGTACTTATCCAAAGTCTGTACCCCCATTGCATCTAGGAAATAACCAGCTTGCTTTTGATTTTACAGGCTCATAGGTGGAAGGGACTTGCCTTGTCTCAGATGAGACTTTGGACTGCGGACTTTTGACTTATTGCTAGAATGAGAAAAGACTTTGGGGGACTGTGGAGGGCATGATTGATACTGAAACGTGAGGACAAGGGATTTGTCGGGGCCAGGGGTGAAATTATATGATTTGGCTGTGTCTCCACCCAAATCTCATCTTGACTTCCCACGTGCTGTGAGAGGGACCAGTGGGAGGTAATTGAATCATGGGGGCAGGTTTTTCCTGTGCTGTTCTTGTGCTAGTGAGTAAATCTCACTAGATCTGCTTTATAAGGTGGAATTTCCCTGCACAAGCTCTCCTTTTGCCGGCTGCCATCTACATAAGTTGTGACTTGCTTCTCCTTGCTTTCTGCCATGATTATGAAGCTTCCGCATGCATATGGAAATGTGAGTTCTCCATGAAACATCATTCTTTTGTAAATTGCCTAGTCTTGTGTATGTCTATCAGCAGCATGAAAACAAACTAATAAAACAGATGTACAAAAATTTTCTTCTCCATTTTTCTATTGATCATTCACCTTTTTCTTTTTTTGCTTTTGTACTTATCAATAACACTGCATTAAACACTATATTTATCGATATAGTGTGTGTATATATACACATATATAATATATATGTATGTATGTGTATATATACACATATATTATATATGTATGTATGTGTATATACACATATATATATACACATATATATGTATGTATGTGTATATATACACATATATAATATATATATGTATGTGTGTGTATATATACACAAATATATATGTATGTGTGTGTATATATACACAAATATATATGTATGTGTGTGTATATATACACAAATATATATGTATGTGTGTGTATATATGTTATTTATGTTTTCTTAAATTTTAATGAGCTTGAATGTCTTCTCGTATTTGTTGACATTTGCATTTGGTCTTCAACATACTGCCAAGCTCCTTATATTTTACAGATATTAATCTTATGTCATTGCATTATAAATCTTCCCCCTAATTTTTTTGTCTATTGACTTTATGATGTTTTTCAAAAAATATTTATGCCATCAATTTTGTCTGTCTGTTTTTTTAAAGCTTCTGGTTTGCCAATATTATTTAAGCAGGCAACCTGCATTATCAGAAATGAAAATAATCAGTGTTGGCTGAAAATATTGACAATGTCTCATAGAGGAGGTGAAACCCAACCCTGATCTTTGAAGGATGAAAATAATGTAAATGGGTATAGAAAAGTTACAACCATTTTCTTTCTAACTTGGAGACGTGCCTAAGAACATGCAACGCACATATATTATGTTGTCTTGCAGAGTCATCACTAACATCCTATATTGTTATTATTTGAGTATTCAAATCACTTATTAAGCCAGAGAATTATTTGATTATTATGAAGTTACATATAAATAAGGTTTCAACCATTTTGTAACACATATGAATAATTATGATAATAAGAAAAGTATAGCCATAGCTAAGTGTTGAATATCTTGAGATAGTGCATTATTTGAGATGCTACATTATTTTTCTAATTCTGATCAATAAAGGTAGTTATTCCCATCATTTCAATAAGCTGATTAATGTGGAAAGTTCTTCCATGTATATTACTGGTTATTCTTTCTAGTCTAGTTTAAAATGTTCTAGCGGTGTATTTTTCAAACTCTTCTCTGGACAGTTTAGGCTGAGCAGGTTAAAAGAATTTTTTGCATCTATCACAAAATAAATCTAAAATCGAAAGTTTTTTTGAAATCAAGAAATAAAGTTTATTTTTAAAACATGTTCCTCTTTTTTCTTATTATTCCCTTAAACGTAAAGCCATTCTAAATATGACTCTAAATTTTTTTCCATTTATCTTTTTATTTCCAGATTAACTAGTTTTCTGAATGGATAACTCAAAGTGTTCCTAATGTCAAAAGTGGTATTATATAATTATCTTCAGATAGAAACAATAACAGATTTATTAGATTTCAATGAATTTTATATATTTTATCTGACCATACTGAGCTCATCATGGAATACTGTAATGGAGTTGCTGTGAATTATTTTGAATAAATTTCTACTTTATTTGCTTTATGTTTCGATTAAATGCTGGTGTATGGTTAAAATATGGCTTCCAATACTATTTATCTAAGTGGTATAGATACACATACATATGCACACACATGTATTTTAATTTTGTAGGATCAAGTTATTCAATCCTTATCACATTTTTATAGCTCTGTTATGAGTTCCCAGAAACTGGGAACTTCTCTGAGATAACTGTATACAAACCTAAATCTCACTGAATTTTATTTTCTGCCTTATTGCATGCAATTTGCTTTTTCTCCTGTATATTTTTTCACATCATTACTCCTTTTCAAGTTTAATCCATTAAGTGTTTTGTAGGATTTTCTTCCAATGTAATAGCTTTGTGCATTTAGAATACAAATTGTACACCACACCCATTTGCTTTACCACCTACTGTGCATTTGAAAGTTGTTTATATGTGCCACTAACTAACGTTTTTTAGATGAATTAGGTATGTAACTGGATTGGCCACCTAAATGATTTCAGAGAGTCCCCTAAATATAAGATGCATATTTTTCTAGCTTATATAGAGTCATGACAGTTAGTTCCTATACAAGAGAAATTTCAAATTTTCACTACTAGACAAATTGATCCTAAACAATTGCATTATTAGATGTTATTAGAGGATAGAGTTTCTTAGATTAGAGGTACTTTTTATTAAGAGTAACATTCAGGTGACTTCTCCATACCTCTTAAGTTTCAGCTTATCAAGAAATAATCTGTAACCGTAGCTTTAAGTTAAGTCCTTCCATAATTCCTAAATTCATTTTAGAAGTTCATTTGCAGTCTCTGTTGGCCTACCTGGAACACTCCCTCTCCTTTGTAATTTTAGCAAAGTTTCATCCCTGGTGATGGATCCTCAAGGCTTCTTTTTTTTTTATTAGAAAATTCTAAGACATTATTTTGTAAAATTTTATAATTGCATTGCCACTGTAAGTTGAGTAACTCCAGTGTACAGTGTGTTTCACACTTTACTGACCTTGAGAAGATTAGCACAAATTAAATTTCACGTTAACCAACCTGAAGCCATGAACAGGAAAGTAGGCTCAAGGGTATTTGGTTAATTGTGCTAAAAATATCTTCATCCTTTTTGTGGAGGGCATAAATGTAGCAAAAGTATTTTTTAAATAAAATGCGGGTAGTTTATAGTAGTTTGATTTCTTGGGCTTTCCCTTTCATTTTTAGATGTGAATAATAGTGAACTATTTCCATGTTTTGCAAACATGATAGGTGATTGTTTACAAACTATAATCCTTTTATTATTTTGTGTTTGAGAGATATTTATTTAGCAAAATTATCTTTATCTGTGTTTTTATTCAAGATCTTTATTGCTATTGTTTTACTTTGTAGCCATTCATTATAGGCATAGACTTAGGAATAAAAGAAAATCAAAATTAAATCAATAATTTGTGTATAAATTATATGACTATTATTTACTAAAGACTTGAAGTGTAAAGTCATTTTACTTTTATTTGCTCCACCTCTTTAATTTAATGATGAAAAAAGAGTGTTCATAAGTTGCTGTATGAATAGATGTACATTTTCTAAGGAAAAGTACAAGAATTTCATTAGATTTGACAGGGGATCAATGTCTCAAAATATTATCACATTAAAAGTTAAATGTGTTCAGATACTATCATGGGCTTTGAGAAAACTGCAAAATTATTTTGATTCTCAAGCTTTATCTGGAATAAGTGCCAGCTCTTTATTAAGGTTACAGGTAATTTCCCCAATACCCTAAAATGTCCATTAGCCAGGTATTTAATCATTTTTTGCCTAAATTTTATCAATGACTATATTGAAACCATTTCAACCAGTGACTAAAGATATTAATGTTTTACACCTTAAAAGTGACGTACTTCATCATTTAGCATCTCTTTGGAATTGTTTGGTTTTTATATATATGTATATACACAGAGAGACAGAGAGCTCTCTATATAGCTACTCACTTTTGCTAATAAACATTAGCCCTGATAGCTTGCCCTCTTCATTATTTTATTCCCTTTTGGTTTTTTAAGCAGTCCATGAGATGGATGATGCTTCCTTTTCGCACCTTCTCTCTTGGATGTTTAATTTAGGATTTGAATTGTTAATATATCTTGATTATTACAAGCTCTAACTCACTGGATTCCATTTCCAAGCTTGAAAATGTACAACCCACTTACTGAAAGGGAAATCGCTGGTCCATTTGAATGCTAATTACTACACAAGTCCTGTATACTGCATCAAAACTCAGCATAAATACGGTCATCAGGGGAGGTAAAGAAACTATTAAAATGCTCCCTAGGAGACTGAGCTCATTAGAACTGGCACTAATATCCAACAAGGAATGGAAAGAACTAGCTGAGCTAGTTCCATTTTTGGACATGCAATTCATAGACTTTCTAAGTGTGAGTCAGGTATGTGCTCTCTATTCCAACAAGGAAGGAGATTTTAAAATGTTAAAGTTTCTCAGGGTACAAAAAGAGAAGTAGGGCAAAGGATATCTGACTGAAAAGAAATACTGTGCAGAATGAAGATTGGTTACAATTGTCCAAAATACTTAGTTTTCTTTCATAGAAAAGGAAAACCACAATTCTACATTTGATATCAACAAATTTTCTAAATAACAGAAGGTAGTAGTTACTAAAAAAACTAGTCTTTCAACCTTCTTGCATCTATTATGTACCTAAAACATAAATATCAATCTTATCTCATCTGGGTTGCATCACGCAATTTTGACCAAGAGTTGACTTTAACGTTTTGACTGGTGTTATCTCTAGAAAGTGATTAAAGTCATAAAAAGTTTTAGCTAGTATATAAAGTAAAATCTTGACACTAGGCAGAAGCAGGTACAAAGGCAACAATATCATCAAGCAAAATTCTTCTTGACTCTCACTTATGCTTTTTATTTTATTTAATGCTAGTTTAAATATATGATACTTCTTCCAATATAAATTAATTAGATATGTACCAGTTTCACCAGCATACAATCTATGTTGTTCTTATAAATTCCTTCAATCAGTAGCTTTTAACCTATGTGTGCATCAGATTACCTGGAGGATTGGTAAAATCTAGATTCCTGGGCTCCAGTGCCCCAGGGGATCTGCATGTTTAACATGCACTCCAGGTAATTGTTGTGTAGATAGGACATATTACCTTAAATAAATGGCATTAATTAAATAGTGGTATATATGTTCATGCCCAGTGAATTTAATTTATCTGTGATTCATTGTGACATCTGGATGATCTATTGTTGGAACTCCATGTCTTTTTTAGAAAGAAAAAAAGAGAGAGGAAGAGAATTTTTTAAATGTTTGTGGCATTTCTGACTCAAATGATGCATTTTCTCACATTAACTAGACCTTACCTGGTTTTAGGATTATTTTGTAGGTAATCCTTAGCATATCATATGACTCTCAAATTATTTTCTCTCAAGCCCATCGAAGAAACACAATAAAGTGAAAACCGTCACATGTTCCAGCCCCACTAGAAAGATGGAGACCTGGTGTCTTCGTCTGTTTGTGCTGTTATAACAAAAGACCCCAGACTATATAATGAATAAACAATACAAATTGATTTCTTATAGTTCTGGAGGCTGAGAAAGTCAAGATCGAGGCAATGGCAGGTTCAGTGTCTGGTGAGGGCCCGGACTCGGCCTTCAATATAATGCCGTGAATGCTGTGTCCTCACATGGCAGAAGGGACAGAAGGAAAAAGCAGTGAAAACACTCTCGATCCCAATACTCACCTCATGAAGGCCCTACTTCTTACTGCTATCACATTGGCGATTAAGTTTTAACACATGAATTTTGGGGAACATTCAGACCACAGCACATTGCTTCCTTGTCCAAGTGATTCTAGGCTGTGAGAAGTCAAGCTTCAGGAACGTAACACTACTGTGATTTGAATGTCCCTCCACAAAACTCATGGGGAAACCTAATTGCCAGTGTGGTAGTGTTGGGAGGTGGGGCCTTTGAGAGGTGACTAGGCCGTGAAGGTTCCACCCTCATTAATAGATTTTTATCACTGGGGGAGTGGGTTAGTTATTGTGGGAATTCAGCCCCCTTTTTCTTTGTCTCATGTGCTCTTGCTTTTTTCTTTGGCCGTTCCACCAAGAAATGACCCTTATCAGATGCTGGTGCTGTGCTCTGAAGCCTCCCCACCTCTGGAGCTGCAAGCTACATGAATGGGTTTTCTTTGTAAATTACTCAGCACGTGGTATTTTGTTACAGCAGCAGAAAATGGACTAAGTCACTCTTCCCTTCACAAATACATGCTGAGGACCTAAAATAAAATATGCCAGACAATGTGCTAAGCACTGAGTATACAAAGAGCTTGCCCTCAGGAGGACGGGCTATCTCGTCTTTTACCTTTTATACGTTATTTAACAGGTTAGCTACAACACAGAAAAGAAATCATATTTCTAAAACTTAATAGTATAGTATTTACCTATATTTTCAACTTGTGTGCAGTTGAAATGAAAATTGTAATATCCATGTTCCTAGCTCTTTAAGAATGATCCTTCCGAGCTCAGAAAAAAAGAAAACGTAATCCATTAGGAACATGATTAGTATTTTAGAAAAAGGAAATCAAATAAGAATAAAGGTCTAACAAAAAACCCTCCTAAACTTAACATAAATATAAAGTGAATAACATTCACTTATGCTTTCAACAACAATTCACTAACTAACAAATACTTGTTCTGTATGGCAGTGGTAATTGCATGAGCCTAAGTTTTGTTTACTGTCAGATTCATGCGTGTTCAGGCATAATTTGTAGAACTGGTGAATAGCTTCCAGGGGTGTGTTTACATGGAGAATCAAAAAACCTCCCAGAAAAATAAAAAATTCATCCTAAGGGAAAAGAGGGTCAAGATGGGTAGATTTTGTTGAAGGATGGTTGGCACATATTGTACACAGAAAGAAGGGATGATTCTGAGCAGGGTTTGTGTTTCTGAGATTGTTACATAGCCCAGATCTCATTATCTCACACACAAATCCTTGGACAAGAGGACTGAAACACAAACTAAGAAGCTCCAGTTCAAAAGAGCTATTGCTCTGTAATTGCTGTGGGACACGAAGAGTGTGAGGCCTTGGCAGCATTGGTGCTGATGGTGTCAGCAGCACTATTGGGGCATGGCATTGGCAGAAATCTCTATGTAAATGTCAGCAACAGTGTTGGCAGCAGCATTGGTGACCATGGCATTGGGAAAGATGTAAACTTTAGCAATGCCAGCATGATGGCTGGAGTATCTTCAAGGTTCTGCATATTGGATAATACTCGTCATAGGGGTGAAGGAAGGGTCAAGGAAGATTTCCATTAATTTTTTTTCCTTAAATAATGGAGTTATGCAATTTTCTGAAGCAGAGAACTTGGATAAGAAGCAATTCAAGGGGGAATAAAATTTTATTTTTGTCCATATTGAACTTGAACTGTCTGTTTTATATATAAGTTGCAATTGAATATATGTGTGTAAAATTCAGAAAGTGGGGTCATATCCTGACTTTGGGAGTCATCAATAATTGAAGATATGGGAAGTGGTTGAGATAATCCAAGGAGAAAGTGTATTAATGCTAAAGAACAGGAATAAAAAGTAAAACAGAGAATTATAGAGCAATAATATTTGATACCCATCTTCCTGGATTACGTAAATCTGGACTGGGTTTGAAAGATGAAAGTGCTTAATAGATAGATTGGGGGTAAGTGGTAAAAAACAGCCTAGGTCAGAGGCATAACACGTAAAAAAAGCAGAGGTGAGTGAAGTGCCACAATGCACTTAAAGAACAAAAGGAAGTTTAGTATTGTGGAAGGGTAAAGTGCAGTATTGCTAGGGAAAGTAGTAGGAGATGAGGCTGGAGATTTAGGGACCTGATCATAAAATGCTTTATATAGCACATTCAGTAACATGTGAAAGTGGAGACCATTATAAAGGTTTTAAGCACTGAAGAGATATAATCAGATCTGCATGCTTAGAAATGACTTTGTTAGCTAAGTTAAGGACAAATTGATGGGCTTTTAGGCTAGGTGAGGAGAACAGTTAGAAAGCTATTTTAATAGCCAGGAAAAATACTGATAATAGCTTTAAAAAGATAAGTATAGGTGAAAAGAGAGAGGAGATAAAGTGGGGCTCAAAAAAAAAGGATGACTCCACACAGCATACTAGTAATCTTGTCTGTCTATAAATGTGGTATTTTATTCATCATGGATATTTTTGCATTAGTTTTGATTTTTAAAATTGTAATAAATGTTATTTATCTCAGAAAGAAAAAAAAAGAAAAGGAGCTATTGAGGAAGGTTCTGATTCTGGCTGAGGAGAATGGGCAAACTGTATTGGTCTAAAATTGTAGTACAGGCAAAGAGAATTCTTGAGGGAGCAGAAGGAATATGGAACAAAGCTGTTCAGTAGCATTTGGCTTGAAATGTGGTTCCTCTAGACGACTTAAAGTAATAGAGCAAAACAGATTGCTTAGGAGAAAGGTGTGTAGACAGAAAGGCATGTGAGAAGCATGTTTCTTGCTTCTGCTACACAAGTGTCTGTTAACACAAGACAGGAATCTGATTCAAATTAGACTATGCAAGAAAATCATCTTGGGGGGTAAGCATATGGGGTATTCTTAAGAGATTCAGAAATTTGGGGAATAAATCTGAACCACAGGAATAATTGGATACAATGAATCAAACACCATCAGGACCATCTATCTGTTAGCTATTCCTCTAGGCCTATTATCTCCTTTCTTTCTCTTCCCTCCTGCCCCACAAATTCTACTATTTTGTTGTTCCATAGATATGATGATTCTGGGGCACTTTTATTGCTTGGTTCCAGTTCTAAAAATTTAAGAGAAGACTTATATTTTAAAGGAAGGCCTGATCTCATTAAACACTTTTCGCTAAAATCTTTTTGAGCAGCATGACAGAATAACATAGAAAATGTTTAAGTCATACAATGAAGGGGTTCACCGAACTTTTTTAGCAGCATTAAAGACAGCTTATGTGGCTTCTACCATGTTTTCCCACGATTGTCCTTAAAGCCAAATATACACTTGTAAGATATCTAGACATATTACAAAATAGTTTGTGATCATGAAGCAATAATTATAGCAAAAGAGCTAACACCCGGTCAACATGTCTTCAATAATATGCCCTGTAATTTAATAACAAGAACTCTTATTTCTTAATGGCACACAGGCTCCTGATCGTGAAGTGTGTGTGGCAGGGCTCATGGCCTTCTTTCTCTCCATTATACAATTCTCCATATTTATGTACTTTTGCTAACATTAGTAACAGATGACTTGTTACTCATCCCACTAGTGATCACCATATACCTTATTGAATGACACTACTCTTAACCTACACCCTCCAAGATTACCAAGCTTTATCAGAAACTTAAAAATGTCTGCATTTATTGCTGGGCCTGGTGGCTCACACCTGTAATCCCAACATTTTGGTAGGCCAAGGTGAGTGGATCGCTTGAGCCCAGAAGTTTAATACCAGCCTGAGCCACATGGAGAAAACCTGTCTCTACAAAAAAACAAAAAGCAAAACAGCTGGACATGGTGGTGAGTATCTGTGGTTCCAGCTACTTGGGAGGCTGAGGTGGGAGGATTGCTTAAGCCCAGAAGGCAGAGGTTGCAGTGAGCCAAGGTCATACCTTTGCACTCCAGCCTGGGTGACAGAGACAGATATTGTCTCAAAAAGAAAAAAAAAAAAAAAAAATCTGCATTTATGAACTTCCATTAAGTGCCTAGTGATTTACATATATGCTAACTTATTTCATCTTTATGATAATCTTCTGAGATAAGTTTTAATATCCCGATTTAATAGATGAAGAATCTGCAGCCTAGAGTGCTTACGGAATCAGGCTAAGATGGCGCTAAGTGCAAATTCTAGATCTGATTGGATGTCAAACTCAACCTGCCTCCAAATGTGTGCCCTTCTTCACCCTGCTGTCTTGCTAATGCTAAGCAGCAAGAGAAGTGTGATGGCTTATTAACTCTTTAACCTACATACGCATGTCTGTACAATTAACTTGTTTTTGTATTATATGACATATCGACACAGTTTAATTAAACCGTCCTTAAATCTTCAATATGGATATAACTTACAAAATAACTTAAAATACCAGATTATCCATCTTGAATTTGGAAGATGACATCGTGGTTCCACAGATGCATAACATTAAATTATAGCAAAAACAGTTGTGACATATCCACATGCATGCAAAAAATGTGGTTGTCTATAAGCGTCAGCCCATATAACACTTCCAGGTGAATACTCTCAATTATATATTTCAGTGAGATTTCTAAATGCCTTTTTAGCCTTCTTTCTCCCCTTTATATCACTTCTCAAATTTTTAAACTTCAGAACTTTTGCTAAGGTTAACATCAAATAACTTATTACCCATCTTACTAACAACGTATTATTATTGAGTGACAACATTCGAACAAACTCTCTTTACTAGTATCTAATTGTATGTCTATAGATGCTTCTATGTATATAATTGACCCTTGAAAAGTGTGGGAGTTGGGTCACCAACTTCTTGCACAGCTGAAAATTAGTGTATAACTTTTGACTCCAAAAAAGACTTAACTACTAAGAGCTAACTGTTGACTGGAAGCCCTATGGGTAACATAAGCAGTCAAAACATATTTTGTATGTTATATGCGTTTTATACTGTATTCTCACAGTAAAGAAAGCTAGAGAAAGGAAAATGTTATTAGAAAAACATAAGGAAGAGAAAATATATTTACTACTCATTAAGTGTGATGACTAAACTCTGATTTTTTTCTTATTCTCCCCAAATTCCTATCTAAGGGATCTGAGGAGTCTTGTCCTACAAACCATAAATTCTTGTCAGGTGGGTTTTGTTTAACCCTATATATTGTGACTAACTTTTCAACCTGACTCTGGCATAACATTACATGGCAGAGAAAGAAAAAAGTCCAAATATTTTACCCCAAAACATGTTTCTTTGCCATATTTTGAAACGGCCCTGCAAAGCCATCCTTTGTGTGTGGGGGGCGGGGGTGGGCGAGGGGGTGGAATTTGCATCTGTAAAGAATCTTTATTAACATAGCGAGATCTTATTTCTTCCAGGCCTTCCCAATCATGAAGAGATTAACTGATAGTCCAGCACATTTTAAAGGTCTGAACAGGGAACATCTGTCATCTATTGTCTCTAAGAGCAGCCACTATGAGACTTAAGAAACTTGGTCTTCACAATCTTCTATCTCAACCTAAACATTCCCTTTCTATTGATCCCAGATTTTTAGTGGCAGATTTTTAGATAAACTCAACCAATTGTCAACCAGAAAATTTTTAAATTTACCTATAGCCTGGAACCCACCTTCCCCTCAATCCTGCCCCTGCCTGCTTTCAGTTGTCACGAACCAATGTACATCTTATATGTATTTGATACTGAACCAATGTACATCTTATAGGTATTTGATTGTTGTCTCATGTCTCCCAAAAATATATGAAACCAGGCTATGTCCTAACCACTTTGGGAACATATTCTCAGGATCTCCCGAGGGGTGTGTCACAGGGCATGGTCACTCATGTTTTGCTCAGAATCAATCTCCTCAAGTATTTTGCAGTGTGACTCTTGTTGTTGACAAGTGGAAGTGGATCATTATAAAGGTCTTCGTCTTCATCGTCTTCACATTGAGAAGGCTGAGGAGGAAGAAGAGGGGGAGTTGGTCTTGCTATCTCAGGGATGGCAGGGATGAAAGAAAATCCATGTATAAGTGCACCTGTGCATTTCAAACTTGTGTTGTTCAAGTGTCAACTGAATATCCATAGATGCTTGTGTATCTATAGTGGTTTCTATGTCACATATGATGTGTGACTTATGGGACTAAAAGCAACTTTCCACTGGAGGAAAACTTATCTTTTTGAGTCAAAATGTGATAAATGAATATTCCTTCAGAGTGTACTGTCAGAATGTTCACTGATACTAATATCTTTCCTGACATCCTCCGTAGAGGTGAATGAGTTGGGGAGAAACAAAATTTTATAAGAAGTGTATACCTGAAAGAAATATCGAAATCAGATCATAAGAGAAAACTGTGAATCAGACACTTTAAAAGTCATCCTGATTGTAAATGAGAATATAGTGTGTGACATGTCTAACTATTGCTCAGACTTTTCAAGAGCTGGCATTTCATCTTCAGGTTTTTATTACCAAACAAACCTACACTGTTTATGACCTTGCAAAATCTCTTTGAGCCTCACTAAATTGTAAAGCCTTAAATCAAGATCCTGCCAGGATGAGATGATTCTTGCAAGAATGATAACCTGCAGCTAAGGCAAAATAAAATTTAGTTGGATCTTAAAATGACTTGAAGTAACTCTAGCAATGGAAATGTCAATCAAAGGGCCTCGAGTCAAGGCTAAATCCAAACTAGTATCTGACTCCTAAGACTGGATACATTGGTTATTATTGCTTCTATTATATTTATATATATATTTTAACTCCAAATGTAGAAATAAAAAACCGTCAGTCTGAGTGAACAAATATCAGGGTCAAGTACATTAGCAAGTTAATTTAAAGTAAGGAAAAAGAAGTTGGTTCTAAATCCAGAGCATTTGTACCTTGAAAATCAAGTCTAGACATTAAGGTTTCTAGTGATGCTGCTATGGTTTTTGTTGTTTTTGTTTTCTTGTGGAGCTGAAGATGGAGATGACGTGACTCTGGGTAGCTTTGCAAAGTCATGGAGGAGAAACAGCAAGCATGTTCTTTCGTAGTTATTCTGTAAGATAGAAATATTAGTTCTAGCCATTTGATTCTGACATATTTTAATCTGAAAATGTATCAACAAATACATTATACCTATTACTAATATAATCAATCAACAGATGTAGCTTTGGCCTTTTCCTTTTCCTATTTCTGTGTAAGAAATAGGGAATTTTCTAGCATTATAATACTACAATGATGTGAAATATTTCTGATATGTGCCATGGCCTCAATGAGAAATCTGACACTATTGATATAGCTTTTTAAATAAAATAAAAGTCAGGGCCATGTTAATTTTGATTAATTTAATCATTATTTTCTAAACTGAAGACATCAGTTTCTTCTATTTAGCAGAATATTTATCAATCACCTCTGTTGCAGAAACAGCTGTCTTCTATTATTCATTCTCTCCTTCCTTCTGGTAATAAAATCTCCCGAATTTTCAGTTGATGCCAAGATTAGTAAAACAAGGGTTTTTTAACTCACAGAAACTTGTAACACAAGAGTAATCTAAATACATATTACATTTTTTTCTTTGATGTTTATCCCAAAGAAGTTGTAACAAAATCTACAATAATTGATTCATAGGAAGATGAAGTGACTCTTCTTTTTGAGGAGATCTGCAATAGCAGCTTGGGTGTATTTTGTTGTGGACATTTTAAGTTCATGATTTCTATTATATTTGCAAGTGGAGATATCACTTAAGTGACTGCATGATTTCAGTATGAATCTGGCTGCCTCTAGAGAAGTCTGAACTGCTGTCAGAACCAAAATTATAAATTCAATCTTCATATAAAGATGCTATTTAAAGTCACAAAGTTTTACGCGATTACCTGGAATAAGGTAGTATATGTGAAAAGAATCTACAATCCATTAATAGCTCTGTGGCATTCAAATGTTTATTTATTGTAAAGGAGGAATTAGAAGTGGCAGGAATGAGTCACTGAATAACATGGATACCAGGAAAATGTGATCTCCTGGAAGCCAAGGAAACAAAATGTTTTAATCAGAAAGCAGTGCTTAAAAATATTGAATGTCACTGAGATATTAAGTAATAGAAAGAACAACAAATGACTTTTGAATTGAAAACATGAATATCACTGATGATCTTTAAAAAAGCAATTCCAGTGGCTTGGTAGTCATTGAAAACAAATTGAAGTCGGTTGAAGATAGAAAGGAGGAAAGAAAATGAAGACAACTATTATTGATCACTCTTTCAAGAAGTTCTTCTTTGAGTGGGGACAATCACATCCTTAGCTAAAGCTTACAGAGCTCACGCATATGTAGGTACTGTTCTAATTCTGCTTACATATATTAACTCATTTTATCTTTACTTCAATCCTATGAGGTAAATATATTTATCATTCCCATTTTAGAACTAAGGAAGCTGAGGCATGGAGTATTCAAATAATTTGTCCAAGATCAGGTGCTAAAAACTGGCAGAGCTAAGATTCAAATCCAGGCAGTTTATAAGAGTAGACACTGTGCTCGTACCTAATTTCGTTGGTTTTGACAGACTCTCAGGACTCTTTCACTCCCACTTGTTTCCCATTGCCTTGTAGTTGACAAGGACCCAGCTCCCAGACATTGGAATGCAGCTAAGAAGTAGAATTTCGAAGCTGATGGTTTAAAATGAAGTGACGTTCAGATCTATATCAGATCTACAGTCCTTAATCTGGAAGACTGTGATTTTTTTTTTCTTCGATAAGGTTTGTAGTTTTTATAAAAGCTATCCTTATTTTGGTTTGGTTTTGTAATTGTTAGAGAAAAATTGATACTCACAATGGTATTGGACTCTTATTCATTTGTCAGTCTGAGACTGTAATGCAATTATTCTTCCAATAACTAGCTGGAAAGAAAGGGATAGTGAAGTCAACTGTTGAGGGGTCTTTCGGCAGCAAGGAGGTTCAGACATTGGCTTCTGACAAAATAATACTTGTAGCAAAAGGGAAACTGTGGGGAGCCTCAAATTAAGATTAAAACAGGGCAGCCCTAACAGTGCTTTTACATCTTATGTTAAAATATTCCTCTCCATTTTTGCCTGGTCGAAAGCAGAGACATATATCATGTCAGAATTTATAATGACAAAACAAAAGTATTCACCTATGCTTTCATATGTGAAACACTGTATATCTGAAGCATGACTAGCACACCAGTATAAAAGTCACCTTATTCACCTTTACTGAATTAACTGCACTGCTTTCTAGTTGTGTGGCATGGACATGTTCCTTAAACTCTCAGTCCCTCAATTTCCTCATCTATAAAATGAGAATAATAATGAATACCTATTTACTAAACGTGAATCATAGTTAGCATTCCAAATGTGAACCAAATGAACAAAACATTGACGTTTATATTTCTTTGAACCACTATGTAACACATGATTATTCTAGTGTCCTACAGAAAGGTCTTACCCTTTCGCAACATTCCCAGACAGATACAGCTGATTCCAACCAACTCCAAGTCTCTCCTTCAAATCATCCACAAACTTAGTAGTAGTTTTCCTAAAGCACTTTTCACATCTTGAGTCTTCTTCACTCAAAAGTGATAACAATTCCCTCTTATCATCTACATCATATTCCATGTATAATACCTACATTTTAGGACCCTCCCAAGTTTGTGGATTATCCTGTTTTATTTTTCTTAACTTCGTTTTATTCAGCTGGTTATTCTTACTTTTCTATAGACAAGCCCTTCTCACTATACCATCAATTTACCTGAACTCTTTTCTCAAATCCATCCTGGAAACTCCTCACATTATGTGTGTGTGTGTGTGTGTGTATGTATGTATGTATGTATGTATCTATCTATCTATCTATCTATCTATCTATCTATCTATCTATCTATCTAATTTTTGAGACAGAGTCTTGCTGTGTCTCCCAGGCTGGAGTGGAATGGCGCAATTGCAGCTCACTACAACCTCCACCTCTTGGATTCAAGCGATTCTTATGCCTCAGCCTCCTGAGTAGCTGGGATTACAGGTACGTGCCACCACACCTGTCTAATTTTTGTATTTTTAGTACAAACTGGTTTTCGCCATGTTGCCAGGCTGGTCTCAAACTCCTGAGCTCAAAGCGATCAGCCTTCCACGGCACCTCGGCCTTCCACAGTGCTAGGATGACAGGCATGAGCCACAGTGCCTGGCTTCACATTTAAATCTTTGGTACTTCCTACAAAATACAAAGTTCAAACTTCATATTTATCATTGCAGCAGATCATTCCGTTCAATTTTGCAAGCCTTAAACCTGTTCATGATGGCTAGAGGTCTTTTGTTGTTGTTGTTGTTTGTTTTGTGGAGCTCTTTTTCCCTTTCCTAGAAGTTACAGTTAATACAGATTCTTGACTGATTCAAATAGATATGCCCCTTCCAAACTCACTTTCCTGCCTTATCTTTTACAATTGTCACTTCTTTTTATTTCCTCTTTCGAAAGTGTATGCTCTAGACTACTGCCATTTCTCAAACATTCCAAGTACTCACATAGTTTTGTATATATCTATTTATTCTCTTCCCTAGGATTAACAGTCACTGTTGTACTTATCTAGGAAATTCCCACTCTCTTTTCCGGGCTTGTACATAATGCCTTTCCAGACTTTTGAAGCGAAATTAATTTCTTCCTCCACTGGATTTTAACAGCAACTCCAACACACATCTCTCGTAGGCTAGCACCAATCACACTGTGTTCTGATTATTGGTTTAAATAACAGGCTCATCAGATGCTGAGCTCCCAGCAAGTGGGAAGGGAGTCACACCCATCTGTGTGTTATATACTAGGCCTTAGATCTGGAAAATTGTATCTAATATTGGTTGTTTTAAAAAGCCTATTTTATGTCACAGATCCTCTTGGAAGCTTTGTTACTTTGTTATTGAATTTAGCCATAATAATGCTATCATTTTGTAATGACTCAAATTGCAAAGCTGCTGATTCTTTTAGTTGAAAAGGAGTAAGATATCCATTGGCCCAACCCATGTATGCGCTACACATTTCAAAGTCATAATAGTGAGACAATAATAGATCACAGTTTTTTTTTTTTTCAAATTAATTGCCAGAATGCTGCCTCATATCCAGTTTCTTAAAGTCTAGCTCATTTTTTTCACGAAAATAGTGTTATTACTAGAAAATTATAGCTTATTTTGATAGAGCTGTTTTAAATATTTTATACCCATTAACTTATTAATTCCTGGCAATAACCTTAGGATTCATTGGTAAGCCAATTTGTAGTATTTTTAAACACAGTACCATCTCCTATAGTCTTTTGTTTTTCAGTCAAAACTTTAACACCTGCAATGTGTCAGATAGACATTATGTACCAGATGACATAATACAAACTAGGATATCTGTCTCTATATAGCTTCATTCTAGATGGGTGGAAAAATATGAACATTTAAGAAAAGTAGTGCCAGGTTTGATAAGGGCTAGGAAAACAATTATAATAAGGTATATTTTAGATGGGATAGTTAAGGATGGCTAATTTTGTCAAAACTAGGGGAGATGAGATCAAGAGTAGTGGCAGAAAAGCTGGCCTTTGAGAGAGGAAAGGTCAATTCCACTTTTGTGATGATAGTGAGAAAGAAGAAAAGAAAGTAAACGTAAGTATTTTTGTTGTTTGACTGTGGAAGAGTGAAGGATTTCCTATTAATGACTGACATTTCCAATGCAAAATGAAAGGGGCATAAATATATTAAGTAGTGCTTGAAATTTGTAAAAATATGGCCCCACTTTTGCTTTCGTCAAATAGCTATACACTTTCTCCTGTGACAAGTGCCTCAATCACATCCTGTTTATCAGAATCTCATATCTAAATTATCATCCTGTTTAATTCTGAGCACATATTTGGCAAACAATAAAGAAGTGCTATCACGAGAGCTGCTAATCACATTCTTGCTACACAGATTTAACAACCATTAAAGTGGCTGGCATTGTGCTATGATAGAGATGGGTGGTCTTTGATGAATGTTTATACCTCTACAAATAACTCAATTGTGACTGTCCAAAACTGAAAGCTTTTCCAAGGCTTTGTACACTTCTACAGAAGCAGAGCCTTTGTTTGTTATAAGTTAATAGCTTTAGCAAACATGTAGCCAAGACGGCTTTTGAACGGAAGGTGACCCCTTAAGCTAAGTCACCTTGCTTGGCATATCAGAAAAGGAAACAACTAATTATGTGTGGGCACTAAGGAACAACACTTGTTATTTTGTGCACTGAAGATATAATGTACTAGGAACATAATACTCCTTGATTAAGGTTTTGATAAGGATAACCACTTATCTTCTCCTGGTTAATTCCGAAGACACTCTTACATTTTTTTTCTACATTATGCTCAGATACTTGCCTAACTCCAGTTGCTAATACATATAGTAAAAGATTAGCTCTCACAATAATTGCCATAAAATGAAAAACATGACACATTCTAAGAGCAATCAGAGGGTTAAGCAATGCTCTATGAAAATGCAGAGAAGGCGTGACTTTGCCTCTCTGTTGCATCATTCCTGCACTATTCTATATGCGATGAAAATTTGTTTTGTAATCTAGTTTATTATAGTAGTAGTGCTACCATTATTTGCATTTCTGTTAAAGAGGAGAAATACTCCATCGCTTCTCGGCCTTTTGGCTAAGATCAAGTGTAAAGAGGAGAAATACTCCATAAATTACTACACCTTTTTGGGGTTGGGGAGAAGGTAAGAGGTTTTATTGCTTTATCGAAAGTGAATTTTCTTTTCCATCTTCTTTTTTTTTTTTTTTTTTTTAGACTGAG
>NW_012105575.1:2131508-2156371 GCF_000951045.1 Mandrillus leucophaeus
GAGCGGCGGTTTCACCGTGTTGGCCAGGTTAGGGCCAGGCTGGTCTTGAACTCCTGATCTCAAGTGGTCTGCCTGCCTCAGCCCTTCAAAGTACTGGGATTACAGGCGTAAGCCACCACTCCCGGCCTGAATTTTCTATAAACATAAAATGTTCAAAATGACTTTTTACTACATTGCTCTCTGAAATTTTTCTCCATCCTACTGCTTTATTTAGAAAATGAATACTTCCAAATTAAAATTTTAGACAGCAATCAGTTTTTATGACCAGTAATGATCATTTTCATTTATATACATTTTTCAGTTTACAAAGTGCTTTCATTACCCCACATTAAAATGGAAAAAGCCGTGTAATACAAGAAAATTGACTATGCTCGTCCAGCTGAAAAGGGTGTGTAATACAAATTGCCTAAATACTAGTGCTATGTTCGGTCACTGTCGGCTTTCTCCTTGTATAATTTTTGTAATTTATGCAAGATAGTTCATCCCATAAGATTCTGTAAACTACTTTTGAAATGTTTAGTGTTAGTGTATATATACAATTAAAAATAAAAGTGAAACTAGTTATTAGAGAATGAGAAGAATTTTATTGCTAGTCAATTAATGCTGTAGCATATTTTTCCTAGATAACAGAAAAGCAAATATAAATGACAGTAGGATGAATGTGGTGGGTCACATCTCTAATCTCAGCACTTTGGGAGGCTGAGGCAGGAGGAGTGCTTGAGCTGAAGAGTTCAAGACCACCCTGGCCAACACAGAAAGACCCCCTCTCTAGAATTTTTTTTTCTTTTTTAATTAGCTGGGCATGGTGGCACAGGCCTGTAGTCCCAGCTGCTCAGGAGCCTACAGTGGGAGCATTGCTTGGGCCCGGGGGGTCAAAGCTTCAGTGAGTCCTGTTCATACCACAGCACTCCAGCCTGGGTGACAGAGTGAGAAGCTGTCTCAAAACACAAACAAACATGGTGGTAGCTCTACCCTGTGTTCAGTTAGATTATAAAACAAGTCGCTCCTTAGAACTTGGAAAATAATCGTAATGAAAGTTTGGAGACATAGTTCGAATCTATTAACTCTGTCCTTTGCATGTTTGTGTCTTTTGATTGCTCTGCTCTTGTCTTCACATCTTTTATGATGTTCATTTATGTGCGAAACCTACCCATAGAATTTTCAGTCGGTTTGGGACCTACAGAACAAGGGGCAAACCAGACTAAATTCTAAATCAAAAGGTTTTGAGCCTGCTCTTTATTTTTCTTTTCTTTTCTTTTCTTTTTTTTTTTTTCTTTTTGAGATGGAGTCTCGCTCTGTCGCCCAGGCTGGACGTGCAGTGGTGTAATCTCGGCCTGCCCTTTATTTTTCTAAATGGTAAAAAAGAATTCCAGTTAAATGTGCCGCAATTGGCCTACAATTTTTTCTCTTGGGAAGAAAATAGAAGAACTAGAAAATGCATAATTCATCTTTATTCATTTGGTCATTCAACAAATTTTTGCAGAGTTCCTTTTTCCTGCCAGCGACAGTGCCAGGTGCCTGATATATGATAATGAACAAAAGAAACAGCATCCCTGTCCCCATGAAGTTCGGAAGGATATTCAGCCAATAAACAAACACACACACACACACACACACACACACACAGCCCTTCAAGTCATGTCTTGCAGAGAGAAGTTCTATGAAATGAATTAATACAACACAGTGTATGTTCCAGTGTTTAGTCTAGGAACGAAGTCTGGAATTTTACCAGGCACCTGCCACCCACTGTGTGCTCCTAGCAACCTTTACCTCGTATGGCCACATTTGAGTTTCTTTCGTTGTTTAGAATGTGTAAAAAGATGATATTTGGAAATGTTCATAGAAACTCAAGCAATAAACAAATACATAATATTGTACAGAGATTTTCATCAATTTTAGTCAGAATTTAGATATTTAAAATACTTAAAAATAAGTATTTATTTAAGATACTTAAAAAAAGATCAATTAGATATAATTAGTATTTCAGCATATTAATATTAAAGCAAAACTACTAATAGAGATTTCTCAAAATCTACTAATAGAGATTTCTCAAAAATGAGATTAATTCATCTTGGGTAAAGTTTCAAGTAGCTAAATTATTATTAAGTGGGTTTTTTTTTTCAAATTTTAGAGTATTTTGTTAATTTACTTTATTTTTTGTTTTTCCTTTATTATTCTTCAGCTCCGCTCTAAAAATAACTGTGATAATTAATCGTATGTGTCATCTGGACTGGGCCAGGGAGTTTCACCAAAGATTTGGCCACAAATTATTCTGGGTTTGTCTGTGAGAGTGTTTCTAGATGAGGTGAATGTTTGAATTGATAGACAGTAAGGCAGATTGTCCTCCATAATGTGGATGGCCTTCATCCTATCAATTGAAGACCCGAATAAAACCAAAGGCTGAGCAAGAGGGAACGTTTTCTGCCTGTGTGACTTGGGACATTGCTGTTTCTGGTCTTTGGACTCAGACTGAAACATTAGTTCTTTTTAGGTCTACAGCCTACCAGGTTTTGAACTGAAATTTACATCATCTGCTCTCCTGGTTCTCTGATATTTGTACTCAGACTGGAACTATACCGCAGTTCTCCTGGATCTCCAGCTTGCCAACTGCAGATTTCAACACTTCTCATCCTCGGTAATAACGTGTGCTAATTGCCAATAGATTTTGGTACCATGAGTGAAGCTAGAGGAACAACATTTTAAGGATAAGTTTTCTGAATTGGTTCTGTGGTTCTTTGAACTGGTTCTTTAATCTGATTAGATTTAAATGATCTAGTTCTAGTAGTAAAGCACCGAAAGTCCATGGCATGATCTGGCAGGAGAGACTTGCAAAATGTCACCACTGGATATTCCTAATCAAACACATATAAGAAGCAAACACCTGGGTGACTATATATATGATATCCTCAATACTTTTGTCAAACTAATGAGTAGAATGGGTTGGCTGGTTGTTCTAATGTCATTGAACAAAGCAGGGAAAGAAAAAGATAAGGTCAGGGCGCTGATCCCAGCTCAGGTACCATGTAAAAGAACTGAAAGCTTTTTGTGTGCCCTGAGACTTATTTCCTTATAGCCACAGGACTGAGCTTGCTGAAAACACACTTAAAGTCTCATCCTCTGGGTGGCTGAATTATAGCACGAGTTGAGTTCTCAGCCTCACAGGGTGCTCACTGTTCAAATGAGGGCATTGACTGGAAAAAAAATAGGATGGTAAAGTTGAAATGGGGATGTGTGGGAAGTCACTGATGAAGATGGGGATATTGAAGCCCTAAATTTTGATGAGTTGATTTTGCCAGTGAAAACAGCCTCTATAGGTTCAGTGGAAATGGTTTCTCCACTCCTGTTTGAGGGAGATTAACCTTACATTGCCTGAAGAAATTGGAATGGCCTCTCCTGAAGCAGTTGCCTTTCAAGACAGTGCTCATTCTACTCAGGACCTGTCTGACCAGCCCCCTTTGCATCTAGACCTATGATAGATTCAAGTCCCAGCAGGATCCTAAAGGTGAGGTACTAAGTGTGAACCAAGAGGAAGTGTGCTACGTTACAAAGGAACTATAGGAAATTTTTAATTTATACAGACAGAAATCTGGGGAACATGGGCTGAGAAAGGACATTAGGCATATGGGAAAATGGTGGAAAAAACACAAAGTTGGATCAGGCTGAATTCGTTGATGTGGACGTATTAAGCAGATATTTTTCATTTAATGTTGCAGTGTGAAGAGTTAGAAAGGGCTATAATGTTTTGTTTGGTTGGCTGAAACGTGGATAAGAAGGTGGCCCATAAGAGGAAATTACAAATGTTGGACCTATCTTTTTTTTTTTAAGGTGGAGAAAGGAATTCAAAGTTTTAGGGAGACTGAAATGTTAGACCCATTTAAAACCCATTTAAAACTCATCCTGAGAAAGTTCAGAAGACACTGAAAGTGAAGGGAATCCTAGCATCCTAGAAGATCTCTGTGATTACTCTTCTCTGTAGATCAGGCCTACGCTGGGAACTGTGGCAATGGAATTAGGAAACCTAAATGCAATGGATGTGATTGGATCCTGTTATGTCTGAGGCAAAGTGATGTCACTTGGTTACCATAATTGTCAAACTGTAATCAGAATCATCTGATTCTCAAAGGTCTGGCACTGGCTAGTTGATCACAGTGTTCCTGGCAGTAAAATCAATAGAAAGCCTACTAAATTCTCACTTGGTCTGTAAAAATAGAAAATGTCTAAGTCAGGCCAGGTGTGGTGGCTCACACCTGTAATCTCAGCACTTTGGGAGGCCGAGGCTGTTTGATCATTTGAGGTCAGGAGTTCAAGACCAGCCTGGCCAACATGGTGAAATCTTGTCTCTACTAAAAATATGTAACTTAGCCAGGTGTGGTGGCGGGCACCTGTAGTCTCAGCTACCTGGGAGGCTGAGGCAGGAGAATTGCTAAACCTGGGAAGCAGAGGTTGTGGTGAGCTGAGACCATGCTACTGCACCCCAGCCTGGGTGACAGAGTGAGACTTCATCTCAAAAAAAAAAAAAAAAATAGCTGGGCATGGTGGCGCATGCCTGTAATCCCAGCTACTCGGTAGGCTGAGGGAGGAGAATCACTTGAACCCGGCAGGTGGAGGTTGCAGTGAGCCGAGATGGCGCCACTGCACTCCAGCCTACAAAGGGAGGCTGCATCTCTTTGAAGAGGATCCTAGAACCTACCAAAAATTTATACTGTTACTCTTTCTCCTAGCATCCCCCAAAGGGGGATAACTGCATCAGAGGAAAGGGATAATCAGACTTTTCTCTGACTACTGGACACTTGCACTGAACTAACACTGATTGCAAGAGACACAAAATGTCATGGTGATCCATTAGTCAGAGCAGCAGCTGATAGAGGCCAGGTGATCAACAGAGTTTTAGTTCAGGTCCACGTCAGTGAGTCCAGTGGGTCCCTGCCCTATTCTATGATTATTTTCTAAGTTCTGAAATGCATAATTGGAATAGATATGGTCATCAGCTGGCAGAGTCTCCACATTCCTTTTCCCAGTCTATGGAATGATGTCTCTTCTGGTGGGAAAGGCCAAGTAGAAGCCAACAGAACCGTGGCTGTGTTGAAAAATGCTAAACCAAAAATAATACTGCACTCTTGGGAGGATTACAGAGATTAGTGCCACCAACAAAGACTTAAAAGATGCAGGGGTGGTGATTCCCACCAAATTCCACTCAACCCATCTGTCTGGATTACACAGAAGACAGAGGGAGATTGGAGAATTACAAAATATTATTTTAAGCTTCACTGGGTGGTGATCCCAACTGCAGCTGCTGTACCAGATGGGATTTCATTGATTGAGTAATTACCACACTCCCTGGTACCTGGTATGCAGCTTTTAATCTGGAAAATGCCTTTCTTCCCCCTCACCCGTCAATAAGGTTCACTAGAAACAGTTTACCCTTCAGCTGGCAAGGCCAGCAATGCACCTTCACTATCCTACCCCAGGACTATATCAACTTTCCAGCCCTGTGTTCTGGTTTAGTTTTCATGGCTCTTGATTGATTATCTTTCCTTTCCACAAGATATCACCTTATAAAATGTCCACGACACTGAAGATGTTATGCTTATCTGCCTAGTGGACAAAAAGTAGCAATCACTTTAGATTTACTAGTAAGATATGTGCGAGAGTGTAGAAAACTATATCCGACAAAAATTCAGGGGCCTTCTACCTCAGTGAAATTTCTAAGGGTCTAGTAATATGGGACATGTAGAGATGTTCTTATTAAGATAAAAAATAACCCGTTCTACAGTCAAATGGAACACAATGCCTATTGGGCCTCACTGATTTGGAAGGCAACATATTCCTCATTTGGGTGTGTTACTGTGGCCCATACTCCGAGTCACCTGAAAAGCTACTGGCTTTGAGTGGACCCCAGGACAGAAACCATCTGTTTACAGGTCCATGCGTTCATGTAAACTGCTCTGCAACTTGGGCTGGAGGATCCATAAGATCTAAAGTGTCAGTGGCAGATAGAGATGCTCTTTGGAGCCCCCACAGATGAATCATAGCCTAATCTCTTGGGATTTTGGAACAAAACCTTGCCTTCTTCTACTGATAACTACTTCCCTTTTAAGAAACAACTCTTGGCCTGCTGCTGGGCCTTAGTAGAGACTAAACACTTGACCATGGGCCACCAAGTTCACATGTGACCTGAGTTGCCCATCATTAAATGGGCATTATCTGGCCCACCTAGTCATAAAGTTGGGTGTGCACAGCAACATTTCATCATCAAATGGAAGAGATTTCTGATTGGACTAAAGAGGCCCTAAAAGCACAAGTAAATTCCCTGAAGAAGTGACCCAGGTAGCCATGGTTCCTGCTCCTACTGCATTGCCTTCTTTCTCTCCCCCTGCAGCTATGGCCCCGTGAAGAATTACCTATAATCAGTTGACAAAGGAAGAGACAACTCAGGCCTGGCTTATAGACAGTTCTGCACAATGTGCAGGCACCACCAAAAGTGGACAGCTGCAGCACGATAGCTCATTTCTGGGATATATCTGAAGGACAGTGATAAACGGAAATCCTCCCAGTGGGCAGAACTTCAAGCAATGCACCTGGTTGTTCACGTTGCTTGAAAGAAGAAATGGCCGGACATGTGATTATATACCAATTCATGATCTGTGACCAATGATATGGCTGGATGGTCAGGGATTTGGAGGGACCATGATTAGAAAACTTGATGACAAGGTAATTTCGAGAATAGATATGTAAATGGACCTCTCTGAATAAACAGAAAAATACAGACACTTGTATGCCATGTGAATGCTTACCAAAGGATGAACTGTGCAGAGGGGAATTTTCATAATCAACTGGATGGATAACCTCTTCTGTGGATATCAGTCAACCCCTCTCCCCAGTCATTCCTGTCACCTCCTAATGAGCTCATGAACAAAGTGGTTGTGGTGGCAGGAAAGGAAATTATGCTGGGCTCAGCAACACTGACTTCCTACCACCACTCCTGAGTACCCAATGTGCCAACAACAGAGACAAACACTAAATCTTCAATATGGTTCTATTCCCCAAGGATAATCAGCCAGTTACCCTGGTTGCAGGCCAGTTACATTGAACTGCTTCCATCTTGGAAGGTCCAGCTTTTTCTTTCTTTTCTTTTCTTTTCTTTTTTTTTTTTTTTTGAGACAGAGTAGTGCTCCATCATCCAGAGTTGAATGCAGTGGTGCAAACACAGCTCCCTGCAGCCTGGACCTCTTGGGCTCAAGTGATCCTCCTGCCTCTCAGCCTCCTGAGTAGTGGGAACTACAGGTTCATGCCACTATGCCCTGCTAATTTTTGTAACTTTTATAGAGACAGGGTTTTGCCATGTTGCTGAGGCTGGTCTCAAATTTCTGGGCTCAAGGGATCTCCTGCCTCAGCCTCCCAAAGTGCTAGGATTACAGATGTGAACCACTGTGCCCAACCAGGTCCACCGTTTTGTTTTTACTGGAATAGACATTTTCTCTGAATACGGATTCGCCTTCCTTGTATACAATGCTTCTATGAGAACCCCCATCCTTGGACTTACAGAATGCCTCATCCACCACCATAGTATTCCATACAATAATGTTTCTGATCTAGGAACTCACAGCATGGCAAAACAAGTGAAGCAATGGGCTCAGGCTTATGGAATTCAACTGGTCTTACCATGGTTCCTACCATCCTGAAGCAGCCATTTTGATAAGAATGACAGAATGTCCTTTTGAAGACTCACAATATCAGCTAGGGGTAAAATCTTACAGGGCTAACGCAAGATTTTTTAAAAAGCTGAATGTGCTCTGAATTAGCATCCAATATATTGTTCTGGATCCTCTATAGCCAGGATTCATGGATCCAGAAACTGAAGAGTGGAAATAAAAGTAGCACCATTTACTATCACATCCGGTGATCCACCAGAAAAATTATTGCTTCCTATTCCGGTGAACTTATGTTCCGCAGGCTTAGAAATCTTAGTTCTAGAGAGGCGAATGCTGCCACCAGAATATCCAACATTGATTCCATGTGACTGGAAGTTAAGATTGTCACCCAGCCATTTTAAGCTTCTCATGCCTCTGAATTATAAGACAGAGAAAGGAATTTTTGTGTTACCTTAACTAGTTGATTCTAACTACCAAGGAGAAGTTGGTTACCTCTCCACAGTGGAGATAAGGAAGAGAATGTTTGAAATACAGGAGACCCCATAGGGTGTCCCTTGGTATTACCATGTCCTGTAATTAAGCTCAAAGGACAACTACAATGAACTAACTCGTGTAGTTCTTCTAATAGTTCACACTCCTCAGGAATGAGTGTTTGAGCCACCCTACCAGGTACAGAACCACAACCCACTGCAGTGCTTACTGAAAGCAAAGGGAATGACAAACGAGTAATGGAAGATGGTAGGTTTAAATGTTAGCTACAACCATGTGACCAGTTATGAAAATCAGAACCATAATTGTCAAGAGTATTTTCTACTTATTTTGTTTTTAATAGGTTTGTGTGTGTGAGTGTATATGTGTGTACGTATGAGGCAAATATATTGTTTCTTCCCTCTTTTATTCCCTTATCATGTGATGTAAGATGTGTCTTTATATTCTGGTATTTAAGTACTGTACATTTTACAAGATACTACTGACGTTACAAGATATTAAGAAGAGTAAAGATCACTGAAGGACTTTACTTTCTTTTCTGGGTAGGGTGTTAGTGAGTTTCAATTATATACAGCATGGGTGTACCATGTTAAATGGAATAATTACCTTGTAATTTCCTTTATTTGGAGCTTAAGTATGGTTTAAAGAGAGGTATGTGTATGTCAAGTTGACAAGGGGTAGACTTGTGATGATTATGTATCAACTTGACTGGGCCATGGGGTGCCCAGGCATTAGGCCAAACATGATTCTGGGTATGTCTGTGAGGGTGTTTCCAAATGGGATTGATGTTCGAATTGGTAGACTGAGTAGGGCAGATTGTCCTTCCTAATAAAGGTAAGCCTTACCCAATCAGTGGAAGACCTGAATGCAACAAAAGCCGAGCAAGGGAACTTCTCCTGCCTGACAGGTTGAGCTTTTGGTCTGTTCTGGCCTCTGATCTCAGACTGAAACATCAGCTCTTTTGGAGGACTGAGCTTTCCTGCTTTTGGACTAGAATTTGCACCATCTGCTCTCTTCATTCTCAGGCCTTTAAACTTGGACTATCCGCATTGGCTCTCCTGGGTCTGCACATTTTGGGACTTCTCAGTCTCCATAATTGTTTAACCCTTTTTAATAAAAGAATAAGTCAATCTCCTAATGGCTCTGTTTCCTAATACAATGAGTGTTTTCAGTTTATACTTAATGTTTTCTAGAATAATAAGTTATTGGAAATAAAAGCCTATATTTTTGTTTTGTTAATATGCAGTTGGTTTCTTCTGCTGTTTGGATTTTGCCTATTTTGTCATAAACTAACAAAAGTTTATATACATATATATATTCATGTCCAATAATTTATGGTATAATTCATTTTTAAAAACTAAATACATATAATTTTTCAAGTTTGAATTGTGGTCAAATACTAATCAATATAATACATTAACTCAGCCAATACTTTAATTTAGTCAGTTAAAACTGTCGTTACAAAGTACATTGACCATAGAGCTTATACACAACAGAAATTTATTTTTTTATAGCTCTGGAAGCTGGAAGTCTAAGATCAAGATGACAGCCTGGTCAGGTTCTAGTACAGGCTTTCTTCTGGATTGCAGACAGCTTCTTTTCATTGTAACCTCATATGGCAGAAAGAAAGTGATAGAACTCTCTGGGGTCCCTTTCATAAAGGCACTAATCCCATGAGGGTTCCATTCTCCTAATTACCTCTCAAAGGCACTACCTCCTAATATCATCACATTGGGGGTTAAGATTTCAATAAATGAGTGTAGGGGGAACACAAACATTTAGTCTATTGCAACCAGAGTTCATCAGATTTTCAATATTAGCTATCTGCTGTAAGCAACAGAAGTAATAGCAGAGTGGTGTAAAGAGACACGAACATAGACAGCTCACTGTATATCCAAACTAAACTGAAATAATCAGAATACTCAATAATAGAGAGAATGTCATGTGCCAAAAAAAAAAAAAAAATAGAGATATGAGAGAATGGAAACTATGAGAAATCTAACTGTTCAGGAAGGTGAACAAAGAATGAAGAGTCTTTGGATTCCATATGGTAAGACAACAGTGTAAAACTGAGTTGAGCATGGAAATATTTTAAAAATCATAACATACTGGAAGAAAACAGCGTATGGGACAATATTACAGTAAAAAGCAACAACAGCAAAATGGTCATTAGAACAAATTAGTTGCCTTATAAATAATAAATATGCTTTTATGCACAATGAAACATATCAAAATGTTTGTAATATTAAGATATGTATTATAAGCATATAATCAAATAGGCAATTCTATGTAGACAATTAATGAAACGTTGTTGAATCTGCCATTAATCATAGAGTGGGCATATATATTTACACCTAAAACAATCTTCTATGCAATTCCCTAGGGTTCTCCATTTCCTAAAATCATATTTAGCATGATAATAGTAGTTGTCTAACAAATGTAATTTCCTAAATATCAGAATAAAATAACATTGTTGATACCAATCTTTGTAAAAAATTAAACACATTAACACCTCACACACAGAAATGTGTTCCACCAAGAAACCTGGGAGAGGCACCTCAAGGCAGTGGGAGATTGTAAGCAGGGAAATAATATTATCAAACCATTATTTTAAAGGGTTCAAAGTAGTGACAGTGCTTAGAAAGAGTAAGTAGATGAGTATTAAGCCTAGGGAAATTAGTTAGAAAACAGTTGGGAAAATCCAAGAAAAGTATTGTGAACACCTGGATTTGTTTTTTTTAATTGTGGAAATGAAAATAGGCAAAAATAAATAAATATGATTAGGGAGATTCCAGCAAGTGAGACTGTATTTGATTTAATAATTTAATGGATCTGGAACTAAGACGAAGAAAGAAACCAAGAAAAATTACTCCTATGTTTACGTCTTAGAAGACAGACTGTTTTATGTTGCTTTATTTAAAAGTTATTTGCTTTGTGTTTTGGGGAGGTAAGCAGTAAAAGGGGGAAAAGAGAAGAAAACTAATTAATGTATGAATGCTTAGAGTCTAAGAAAGCTATGGGATATTGAGCAAATAGTAAATGCTAAGTAAATGTTCATTAAATAAATGAATATTTTATCTAATGCCCAAGGAGAGAATTGAGTTACAGCTGTACATTTTGGAATTACAAATACTCAAAGGGTAGCTGAAGTCTTGTGGATGGGCTGCTGAGAATTTCAAGAATGATTTACACTGTGTGTTTAATACACAGGATGCTTTCTGTGTTTGGCAGTTTAAAAGTATAACTTTGAATAGAAAAGTTTCAGTGGAGTAATGAAGCCAGATTGCAGTTAAATGAGGAGTGCATAGATAGAAGTGAGGAGATAGTGACAAGAATGTAGAACTTTGTTTCTCAAGCTATTCTGCCAGGTTTTTACCTTGAGAGATTCTGATTTAATCAGCCCAGCCTGGGATGGTGGCGAGATGGACAGGAGGCAGGGAAATACTGGGTAGAAGAGGGTGGTCCCCAGTGAGGGCCACACCCTCAAGCCTAGACCAGCGGCCCAAAGTGAGAACTTGCACTCCTGTTTTCCTGTCCAAATGTTGCTTTTTCCAAAACCACCCTGGCCCCGTAAAAACCCCAGACCCCACTAGTGGAGCGGCAGCGCGGCAGAAAAGGAGAGAAGAGAAGAAACAGCTGGATATTGGAGAGAAGTGACTTGACTTCAGAGGGATGGCTTGATGTCACTACTTCAGAGGAGAGTTTGGCCGGGGATGGCTGAACTCCGGGGGAAGACCACCTTTGCATTCCATCCCCTTTTCAGCTCCTCATCCCACTGAGAGCCACTTCCACCACTCAATAAAATCCTCCATGTTCAACACCCTTCAATTCATTCACGCAACCTGATTTTTCCTGGACGCTGGACAAGGGCCCCAGTGCAGGTGCAAGAGGCTGTCACACTGACGCTCCAGTGAGCTGTTTAACACTTAAGCCATCCACGAATGGCAAAGCCAAAAGAGCACACCGTAACACACACCCTCTGGGGCTCCAGCGGTCACAGGCCACACCTAGATGCTGCTGCAGGGCCACGCAAAGTTCGGCTCCTGCCAGTCGCCCAGAAGCAGCTTGTCCTGGCCTCTGCACCCACTCATCTGCATACTCCGCCTCCCACAAGAGGTTGAAAGCTGCAAGCTGAGTAAATAAGCCAACCCCTTTGCGAGTTCTGCGAACTATCCTGTTTCATCGGCTTTAGTATCAGTATTTTCTGAAGGTTACCAGGTAATTTTAATATGCAGCCAGGTTTGTGAATAACTGGTAGACTTTTTTAAAGAGAGCTAAGACAATATACAGAGTGGGATATGGGATTTAAGAAGGTTTACTATTGTTGTTATTAATATTTAAGAAATTATTAAGATAAAAATGTTTAAGTTCGTGTGTATCAATAATCACATAAAGTATAAGCAGTGTGTAGGGGTCAAAGGTTCCTTGGCCCTGTAAATTTCACTGAAAAATCAATTCACGGCCGGTGCAGTGGCTCATACCTGTAATCCCAGCACTTTGGAAGGCCGAGTCGGGCGGATCACGAGGTCAGGAGATCGAGACCATACTGGTTAACACGGTGAAATCCTGTCTCTACATAAAATGCAAAAAATTTAGCCGGGCGTGGTGGGGGCGCCTGTAGTCCGAGATACTTGGGTGGCTGAGGCAGAAGGATGGCGTGGACCTGGGAGGCACATCTTGCAGTGAGCCGAGATCGTGCCACTGCACTCCAGCCTGGGTGACAGAGCAAAATTCCATCCTCCCCCTCCCAAAAAAAAAGAAAGAAAAGAAAAATCAATCACAAAAGGCAGACCAATTGGAGAAAAATCATACAAATTTATTTAATACACATACATGAGAGCCTTCAGAATGAAGACCTGAGGATAAAGGGTCCATTTTTATGCTTAGATTCAACAAAGTATGAACAGCTGCATAGAAATATAAATGGACAAAAAGGGCACAATGAAATACTAGCAGATTTAGTGGGGAAACCCAGTAAGGCCTGTCTGCGCAGATTCTCCTTGCCCTCTCTAAGTATGGATTTCTTCCTTCTGGCTGGGGGGCAGGACCCTCTCTAGAATGGAGATCTTACGACCTACAGTCCAACAAGCTAGGTTGGATAATTTCTTTATGACTAGATTTTATATAAAAAGGTGGAAGGACAGTTAGAGTTATATTTTTAGGTGTCAACAAAAGAAGCCAAACTCTGCAAAATATTTGAAGGGATTTATTCTGAGCCAAATGTGAGTGATCATGGCTCATGACGCAGCCCTCAGGAGATCCTGAGAACGTGTGCCCAAGGTGGTCCGGACACAGCTTGGTTTCATACATTTTAGGGAAGCACAAGACATCAATCAAATACAATTAAGGAATACATTGGTTTGATTCAGAAAGGGGGGACAATGAAAGTAGGGGGTGCGTCCAGGCTATAGGTAAATTTAAATATTTTTTGATTGACAATTGGTTGAGTTTGTCTAAAGACCTGGGATCAATAGAAAGGAAATGTTTATGTGAAGATAAAAGATTGTAGAGACCAAGTTTCTTTTGAAGTCTTATAGGGCTGCCCTTAGAAACAATAGATGACAAATGTTTCCTATCAGACCTTTAGAAAGGTGCTAGACTCTGACTTAATCTCTTCAGGATTGGGAGGATCTGGAAGTAAAAGATCTAGATATTTATAACAGAGAATCTTGACAGACACAAATTTTCCCCCACCAAGAACAGCTTTGCAGGGCCATTTCAAGATATGGCAAAGAAATACATTTTGGGGTAAAATATTTTTATTTTCTTCCTCATTTCCTAATGTTATGCAAGAGTAAGTCATCATACATAGGGTTAAATAAAACCCATCTGATGAGAATTCATGGTTTGTAGGGCATGACTTCCCAGACTCCTTAGACAAGAATTTGGGCAAGATTAAAACAGAAAATCAGAGCTTAGTCCTCCTGGGTTTTACTCCTGGCTTTGGGGAAAAGGAGTTCTGGTTTCCCTGACCTTGGGGAAGAGGGATTCTACTTTTAATGGGACTGAGAGTGTTGGGCCTCTGAGCCCAAGCCAAGCCATCGCATCCCTTGTGACTTGCACGTACAGGCCCAGAGGGCCTGAAGTAACTGAAGAATCACAAAAGAAGTGCAAATGCCCTGCCCTGCCTTAACTGATGACATTCCACCACAAAAGAAGTGAAAATGGCCGGCCCTTGCCTTAAGTGATGACATTGTCTTGTGCCTGGCTCATCCTGGCTCAAAAAGCTCCCCCACCAAGCACCTTGTGACCCCCACTCCTGTCCACCAGAGAACAAATCCCCTTTGACTGGAATTTTCCTTTACCTACCCAAATCCTATCAAACAGCCCCACCCTTATCTCCCTTCGCTGGCTCTCTTTTTGGACTCAGCCCCCTGCACCCAGGTGATTAAAAAGTTTTATTGCTCACACAAAGTCTGTTTGGTGGTCTCTTCACACGGACACGCATGACAGAGAGAAGGAGTAAGGGAGAAGATCAAAGAAAAACTTCGTTTCTGAGGCTATTTCTGAGGTCTTCATTTTGAGGTATTGTTTCTAAGCCCCAACAAGTCGTAGACAATAAAATAAATAGATAGGGTACTTATTGAATTGGTAGGGCAGAACAATGGAACTCAATCAGTGTCATCGATGCCATATGTTATTGTTAGTGGTATGATTAATCTTAACTAACATTCTAAAGTTTACAAGTGAATTACTTCTCTTTTGTCTATTAAAAATATTTTAAATTATTTTGGTGATATCTTTTTCACTCTTTTCCATTCAAATATGCTTTTGTGAATCATAGGGAGAGTCTACACAACAGGAATCATGCATGGGTTTGTGTTGTGCCTGCAAAAATCAGCTGCTACGTAAGTCCCAGTCAATGAACTACAGAGACTAAGGGAAAACTTCCCTTTTGCCTTCTGAAAATTTGCATCTGACAAAAGGCAGATGAATAAAAGGAAAGGCATAGAAAATTTTATTTTAATGAGCACAGCATGGGAAAAATCGCTGGAAAAATGTTTAACCAATAACGAACTGGGGTATAAAAGCTTATATACTCTTTTCCATAGGAGCAGAGAAAGGTGGGGAAATTGATAATGATTTCAAGTGGTAGCAAATGATTATTCAGGAGAATGGATGAAAAGAGATTAACTTACAAGTAATTCTCCTTGTAATTTGAATGAATCCCAGATGCAAGCACTGTTTTTTTTTTTTTTTTTTAAAAAAGGTCCCTCTAGTTATGGTTGGTATGGCTGGATTCCTCAGTCTTTTCTTCTGAGAAAGATAATAAAATTTCAGGGAGGGAAAGAAGGAAATTGTGTTTATTTTGAAAAGAAGCTTTCTTGGTCAAAGAAGGAAATTCCAGAGAAAGAGTCTCTTTCTACAGTCGGGGGTGGGGAGGAACAAAATAAGGTTAGATGGACCTTGACTCTGAGAAGCGTCTAAGGACTCTCAGCCAAAGTGTCAGTCTCTGGGGTGTCACTTTCTGAGCCCTGACAAAACTACAGGTTAAGAACCAGACGGAGGAACATTAACAAAGAAGGAGATAAGAATGGAAATTCTGACTGGTAAGTAAAACCCTCCAAAATGGTAATTTAATACACAAGTCATTTGATACATACCATATATTTTATGTTCCTACATAAAGAAACTCACACAAACCTGTGAAGAGCACTGTATATAATATATATATTGAACGGGTTATTTAATAAACGTAAATAATTCATATTTTTCCATTTAAAGGAAAAAAATATTCCCAGTGAAAAGTTTTAGTATTTTTACATTTTGACTTAGTGCTAAAAATGCTAAATGTGTTTCTTAAATATCATGTCTAATTATGATCTGCTTCCAATATTCTATGCTAGAATTTCAAACTGTGAGAAGATTTTGCAATGAAAACTTTTTTAAAACAATTGACATAAAGCTTTGCTCTTATTAGGAAACGGAGGCAATTGAGAACATCCCATCTATGAAGAGATGAGAGATAGAATAGGAAGAGTAACTGCAAGATGCTGGTACAGTCAGAGACCTCCTTAATAACAGTCTTCCGATTTCTTTAGGTAGAGCGCAAGAAACCTGTAAAGAGGAATGAGAGGGAGGAAAAATTCATAGAACCTTTTCTCTATGATTGGCTCGGCATACTATAGGAAAAAATTGAGAGGAAGCAATTCAAAGAAAGAAGGAAGTGGGGAGGAAGGAAGGAAGGAGAAAAGAAGCAAAAGAAAGAGCAGAAGGAAGGAAGGAAGGAAGGGAAAGAAAAAGAAAAAAATTTAAAAAGAAATTAAAGAGCTTGAAACCTGTTAAGATGTGTCTAATGCATCACTATTTCCTAGTAAGTTTGTTATTATTATTATATTCTTATTCATTTTCATTTGTGAATTATCTATATATTTGTTTTTGAAAATTGGTTTATTAAGCTTTCACAAGCCCTTTAAAAGTGAAAAAATTATTTTCTAGTGCTATTAGGGCATTTGTTGAGCCTCTGTTTAAAATATTTTAAATACATTTTACTTTCAACATAGAAAATAAGACTTACAAATACAATGTTGTTGTGGTCCAGAACCATGCTACCCTGAAATATGACATTGAGAAAATAGCAGCAGCCAGAAGGCCACTCTGATATTCCCAGACCCTTTTCCTCTGAAACAGGCCGAAAATAATTCCCTGTTCTTCCTTTAAAGTAGGTTATAAGACCCTCATTTGAGAAATGCTCTCCCTACACCTGGAAGAAAAATATATCCTTCTCTCTGAAGTCAAAGAAAGATAGAAATGAGTCTGAGCAAACAGGCCTTACCAAGTTCCCTTGGTTTATTATTAATAGATTATACCCCCTTTTTCCAGTCATGCTTGTCCACAGCTATCTACTTCTTTATCTAACTTTGCAAAAAAACAAACAAACATAAAAAAAACACAGGTTTCCCTATTTCTTTGGGTCTTTATTTGTGAAGGCTCTGTGTCACATAAAACTTAATTTGTTCAAATAAAACTTATATTGAGTAAGTTTCCAGTCTTTTCTCTTGTTAGTCTGTCTTTTGTTATAGCTATGTTAGCCATGAACCTAGTGATGGGTGAGAAAAAAAAAAAATTCTCCCCTACAATGTCAAACACAAGATCAATTAAAATTGTAATGAGTTCACTCCTTGGCAATGGTGACATTGTGTAATGGTATTTTTATTTTTTGGTTTTCCGATAGGATTGACCTAATAGATTCTTTTTTTTTTTTTTTTTGAGATGGAGTCTCGCTCTGTGGCCCAGGCTGGAGTGCAGTGGTGCGACCTTGGCTCACCACAAGCTCCGCCTCCCGGGTTCACGCCATTCTCCTGCCTCAGCCTCCCCAGTAGCTGGGACTGCAGGCGCCGCCACCACGCCTGGCTCATTTTTTTGTATTTTTTTTTTTTTAGTAGGGACGAGGTTTCACTGTGTTAGCCAGGATGGTCTCGATCTCCTGACCTCGTGATCCGCCTGCCTCGGCCTCCCAAAGTGCTGGGATTACAGGCGTGAGCCACCACGTGCGGCCCAGCCTAATAGATTCTTAATGTGTTTCCAGATTTGTTTATTTGCAGCAAATCCAAGTTGAACCAAATGCTTCTTTTGTTTCTTTTCAGATACCCTGACATATACTTATAAAAGTGTTAGGCTGGCAAAACTCTGTACCATTTATTAGCCTTGGGGGAAGGAAAAAAAAAAAGCCCAATTAGTAAAACATCGTTTTACTCTCTGGTCTCCTACACTTTCATTTTGAGATGAGAAAAGGAGGGTGAAACCGTGTTGATGCTGTTTTGATTAAGTTAAAATCAGATAACCCCAAATACACCTCTTTAGGAGAAATGCATTACGTTGACAAGTTCCAGCTGTTATATATTCTAATCCAATAGTACCAGAAACAATCACAGCATAAAGTTGAGGTAAACAGACAAGGCATAGTGAGGTTTCATAAAAGAGCCAAGTCAGCAAAGAGTGGTTCAGAATTTGATGATTGCAAAGAGAGAATTAGAAAATGATGGAATCTCTAAAGCATCTGTATTGCTTTAGTTGAGTTACTGGAGAGAGATACAGAGAGTGTGTGTGTTGTATGTGTATGCGTATAAGTTTGCATGTGTGGTTTTAATTTTGGATGACCATGTACTACAAAAAGATGTGTAACTAACTATTGTATATCATTCAGTTCTTCAGAGTTTATACTTTAATGTGTTTTAAACAGCTCAAGTGTATACATTCCGTCATGTTTAGCATTACTAATTATAAATGGGGATGGGGATACACAATAGGAAACAAAATCAAGCAAACTAGTTTTTTTCCCCTTTGGAGAATGAAATAGTTGTGAGACCTGTGGGAAAATCAGCAAAAGATTAGAACCATTACTCTCTGTCATTGAGAAGCCCATATACACCTGTGGTTGGAAAAGGTCGGTTTCCCCAGAGGGAAGTCATTTGTCCACTTCTACACTAACTGGTCTTCTAGCAATGATGGAAGTCCTTTGAAATTAAGTACAATTTCAAAGAATTGGCAAAACCTGAAATCAATGCCTGACCATGAGCAATCAACAGTTCGAAAGCCTGGAGCCAGACTGAAGCTTTTCAGAAACCAAACCACTCAAGGGAAGAAGAGAAAGAAAAATAAACTTTCTGTGGATCGTAAATGCACAGCTGAGAGTTTTACAGTTTTAAGGATTCTTCTTTGTGAAATGACCTCAAAATATTAAACAATTTGGGGTAGTTTGGGCAGGAGCATTTATTCTTTCCATAGCATGCTTGTGCCAGCTCACATGCCCAAGTGGCCAGATGTGACTGGAAGTGGTTCCACGTGTCTAAATGGCAGCACTTGCAGGCACAAGTCAATGATTGGATTAATGGCTCTTGGCATGATGTCATCTCATCCAGTTGAATGGGTGTCCTTGTCCTGGTGTGAAAAGAAGTAAGACCTGTCTTATTATTTCACTTGTTGGGGTGTCTTTCCACGAATCCAAAACATAAATAGCCTGTTCTCATCAACTGCCATTTTCTAAAAAAATTTGGCTAATATTTAATCCAAGGTAAGTTGACCTACATATATATTTATTTTTCAGATTTCAGAACTATATTATGATATGTTATGTAATTTTTAATATTAGTATATTAAGAGTGTTTAACATTCTAAAAATTTTGCTGATCTTAGATACTATGTTGCCTCTTATAACAAAATTATTTTAGAGGAAACTAATCAAATATTACATTGCTACTCTTAGAAATAACTAACAAATTACTAATTTTCACCCCAATTTTCTGGGGCAGGGAAAGGAGTTTAATTTGGAAAAACAGTACAATTTTCAGGCTTGTTCGTGACAATAAATTTTTCACATAAAATACTTTGTATAGTACAATTAGGAAATCATACAAAAATATTTGGGCCACTTTTATCTTTTTTCTCTTTTAGCATATATATATAGCTACACTAAATATATATATTTATATATATAAATAGTCTTTAAGAATGTTATTAACTGAAAAAGAATTCTCATTACAAATGTTGTGCTTATATATGCTCATTTGATAATTAAAGAAAACATGACACAAGTTGTTCCTTGAAGGAATTTCCTAATAATGTCATTGACTGAATAATAATGAATATTGGAATCTCTGTCTTTTCATTTATGAGCATATTATCTGTGGGAGACCACGTTCTAGTGACAGACTGTTAATTTGTTTTTTTCAGCTTGGCATTCAGTGACACATTCTAAAGAGTCAAAGTACTTTTATAATCAGAGTACCTCATTACTAAGAAGATTGTTTTAACTACTTTCATCCACTTATTCTATTTTTTGTGAATCTTCATACTTGGGCTTCTTCACAATTACAGACATTTCTAGTTATTATAACATTTCTTCTGGATTTTGCTAGCACCAGGAAATCACCTATATTCTGTAAAAACAGCTGGACACTTTTGACATAGCTTTTGAACATTTCTTGTCTTTCCTCGTTTTTAGTGGAATGTTTATCCTTTCCTGAAAACGATTAGGACTTGATTGTGCACAGCATCCTCACCGCCAAATGTATCCTTCGCATTTTGTGCAATTACAAGTACATGAATGTGTACAAAAAAATTAGTGCTTATAAGCATTACGGCAGCACATGTGCAGCTCATACTTTGTGAAGTCTTTCTGTATCTGATTAAAATACATCAACGCTATTCCAATCAGTTTTGGAAAGTTTCAAAGATACTTCCTAAGATCAAAATTTTGTGGTTGCTTTCTCAAAAAAGGAAAAAAAGTCTCCCTTTTGCTCACCCTGTGCATGAAGGAAATGTCATTATAAAAACTTCATTAATATGTAAATTACAACATTTTGATTAGCACTTGCAGACCCCTTTTGTTAAGAAAAAGGACGGAAGGAGCTAACCAGATTGCAATAATTTACATAATAAAAACTCAGTGGTGGCAACGCCAGCAAGTAGAGAACCTAAAGAAACCTAGAATGTCTTTTTTAAACAGATTAATAAAGTAGTGGAATCACAAAGTACAAAAGGAAAGAAAATATTTCTCTTTTAACTGACAAACTCTATTTTAGGGGAAATTACAGGTATTGCAGATTATATTAAGATGATAGGATTGAACATGTAACCACCAGTATCAGCACATACACATTTTTTTCAATTTAGAAATTTACGTTTCCATCACTGGTGTTCAGGGATTTAAATAAAAAACACCGGCATCTATTAATGAACTTGGTTTTGGTAGAAGATAGCATAAAAGGAGACTTAGGTTTGCTATGAAAATAACTAACTCATACTCGTTTCACTAATCGAAAGTCATATTTCAATTTAATGTGAGAAATTTGTAAACACTAAGAAAAAAAGAAAAAAAGAAACAGAAAATTTAAGATTTTATGGATTATTCAGTTTTCAGTATGTGTTTTTGGTGCCTTGTAGTTGAGGACTAAGCTCTGATTTTTTCTCATATTGTCCAAATTCCTATCTAAGGGATCTGGGGAGTTAGGCCCTACAAACCACAAATTCTCATCAGATGGGTTTTATTTAACTCTATATATTGCTGTTAAAGGTGGAGGGTGTCCAGGTTTATGGCGTCTTGAACAAAGAACTGGACAAAATGCACAAAGCAAGGAAGGAATCAAGGGTCTTATTGAAAATGAAAGAACTCTCCACAGTGTGGTTGCAGGTCTGAGCATAGGGGCTCAAAGGCCCTGTCACAGAATTTTGGGGAGTTTACCCCCTAGAGGATTCCATTGGTTACTTTGGGTAACCGTTTACCTTATGTAAATAGAGAGGATGAAATAAAGTTATAAAGTCATTTATGAGGTATGCCCTATGGAGAGGATATTTCCTGTTATAGCTGAAGTGTGAATTGGCCTTATGTTCCCTGCCTCCAGACCCTATTTTCTGGCCTCATTGTGACTTACCTTCCAATTAGACTCTGGCATAACATTACATAACCAAGAAGAAAATCAAAATATTTTACCGTAAAACATGTTTCTTTGCCTTATTTTGAAATGGCCCTGCAAAGCCATCCTTTGTGGGAGAAAATTTGCACCTGTAAAGAATCTCTATTTACATAACTAGATCTTTTTCTTCCAGGCCCTCCCAATCCTGAAGGGATTAACTGAGAGTCCAGCACCTTTTAAAGGCCTGAATAGGAAACAGTTGTCATCTCTCCTCTTTAAGGGCAGCCACTGTGAGACTTCAAAATAACCTTGGTCTCCACAATATTTTATCTTAACCTGAACATGTCCTTTCTGTTGATTCCAGGTCTTTAGAAAAACTCAGCCAATTGTCAACCAGAAAATGCTTACATTTACCTAGAGCCTGGAAGCTCCCTCCCCACTTTTTAAACTGTCCTGCCTTTCGGGACCAAACCAATGTATTTCTCAACTGAATTTTATTGATGTCTCATGCCTCCTTAAAAATGTATAAAACCAAGCTACACCCTGACAGCCCTGGGCACATGTTCTCTGGACCTCCTGAGGGCTGTGTCACAGGCTGTCGCCACTCATATTTGACTCAGAATAAATCTCTTCAAATATTTCAAAGAGTTCAACTCTTTGTCGACATAGCCCACAGGATATTTTATGAATCGGTCATCTAAATAGAGAAAAGCAAATGAAAAAACTAAAACAATATTGTGAGTACTTTGATAGAAAAGTACTTTCCTTGGAAATATACAGATGACACAAATGGAACTAATGCATAGATTCTTCAGATTATTGCCATTTCCGCTCTTCACTTCTTGCTTGTTAAATACATCTACACATTCATTTGATTTTAGTTTAGTGATATTACATTAAAGAAAACTAAGTCTATGACACATATGGAAATATGATGCTATGTGAAAATGAAATGTAAAAATACTAATTAGAATTTTTTTAATGATTTTTTTTTTTTCCCTGGAGGATAAATTTTATAACATAAGTTTTGGATAAGATAGAAAATAGTGACCTGGTCATGAGGGTTTGTTAATAACATCTTCCGTTTGAATCCAGAAAGGCAAAAACCATAGTTGGTGACAGTAATTTGTTTGTTGCTCAAAGAAGCTGAGAATTGCCTTGAACTGCTGATTGTTGCCTAGAAGGGAGGTAATTCAGGTCTCAATGCTTTATCTTCTGTAATGTTCTTGTCTTTAGTGTCATAGCAATTAGGTTAGCACCAGGGAAACCTATTAATCATTTTGGTAACTACTAAATTGCATAAGTGTGTCGACTTGGAATCTTAGGGAGAAAATAGTAGATTAATGAGCTGACTTCAGTTCAATATGATAATCCAAAACGGAATATCTGGGGCCTTACTTGTTTTACAGAGTTGACAGTGTATATTTTTCCCTCCCTAACCTCTCCCTTAACATTCGCAGGAAGTGGGATAGGATATTTGCTCAGAAGTAGCAAAAGAAAGAAAGATAAAGGCAGCAATAAACCAAGCAACACCCATTAAGAAAAAGGTTATATCTTTTGTAGAGGCTAAAATTAATGTGATTCAATGTGTTATGGAAGGTGCAACAATTCTTCCCTTCCATATTCACTTAGGCAAATTTGATGAGTGTTCCAAAGAAGACTATTCTCTGTGTCTGTGACTTCAGTGCTTTTGAGAGACAGGACTAGCTGGATTTCCTAGGCTGACAAGAATCCCTAAGCCTAGCTGGGAAGGTGACCACATCCACCTTTAAACACGCGGTTTGCAACTTAGCTCACATCGACCAATCAGGGAGTAAACAGAGCTCACTAAAATACTAATTAGGCAAAAACAGGAGGTAAAGAAATAGCCAATCATCTATTGCCTGAGAGCACAGCGGGAGGGGCAGTGATTGGGATATAAAACCAGGCATTCCAGCCAGCAAGGGCAACCCCTTTTGGGTCCCCTCCCTCTGTACGGGAGCTCTGTTTTCACTCTATTAAATCTTGCAACTGCACTCTTCTGGTCAGTGTTTGTTATGGCTCCAGCTGAGCTTTCGCTCCGCCTCCCACCACTGCTGTTTGCGCAGTCGCAGACCCGCCCCCTGACTTCCATCCCTCCCGATCCGGCAGGGTGTCCGCTGTGCTTCCGACCCAGTGAGGCGCCCACTGCCGCTCGGGATCCGGCTGGAGGCTTGCCATTGTTCCTGCACCGGTAAGTGCCCGGTTCCTCCTAATCGAGCTGAACACTAGTCATCGGGTTCCATGGTTCTCTTCTGTGACCCACGGCTTCTAACAGAGCTATAACACTCAGGGCATGGCCCAAGACTCCATTTCTTGACATCTGTGAGGCCAGGAACCCCAAGTCAGAGAACACGAGGCTTGCCGCCATCTTGGAAGCGTCCCGTCACCGTCTTGGGAGCTCTGGGAGCAAGGACCCCAGTAACACTTCCACATGGCGCCTGCGGGTCACCTGAATCCCGGGTCTTCAGTAGCTCTAGTCAGGTGCAGTCTAAAGAGTTCACAATCAGCTTCGGCTTGTTCACCTCACAGGAAAGGTTTTCTAGTTCTTGCACACCCTGAATCTTCCAGTGCTAATGACTTTGTCTGGCGTTGCTATCACTTAGGCAACTGTTCAAAACATAAGGAGAAAGCAAAAAGAAAAAAAAATATATATCTTTATTATAGTTGAAAATAATTCTTGAAATCATTCTGGTCACACCTCTCCTCAAATGTATAGTTATCTTTAAAAGCATATAGTTTTGGAGGGATTTTTTTGTTGCTGTTATAATTTTGAAGGGATTTTCCTTTCCCTGGCTTCTATAAAAGGAATTCTATTATGACTAAAGCAAATATTGGTTTAATGGCTAAGAATAACAACAACATATTTTTATTTCCTTCAACAAAAGGGCTATTCCATTTCATGGGAAAAAACAACAGTTCCTAAGATTTAGTATACCCGTGGGGAAATTAATATGTATTTTTTTAAAAAAAGGAAAAAAAAAAAACCTGCAGGAAGGTTTGTGGTTTAGTGAAACCCTCAGACCATTTACCAGCAGTTTTGACACCTTAGCCATAATAGATCTTTGAAAAACCTTTTCCTCGAAGAAATTATTTACGGTACTCATAGCATGGTGAACAAAAAGAACAGCCCTACCACCTCCAACGTCCTAAGATCTTGTACATAGTTAAAATGTGATTCTGTAATCAAGTGTTAGAAAGGTATGACTATCATGGTTTACTTTAAAAAAATGTAGGGATGCCGGGCACGGTGGCTCAAGCCTTTAATCCCAGCACTTTGGGAGGCCAAGGTGGGTGAATCACCTTAGGTCAGGAGTTCGAGACCAGTCTGACCAACATGGAGAAACCC
>NW_012105575.1:2157151-2163030 GCF_000951045.1 Mandrillus leucophaeus
TGCATCACGCACACACGATGAATGCTCGGTGCTGAGTAACTCAATGGGATGGTTAGAACTTGAGCTTATATAGCATCTTAGCAAAGAAAAATAATGTAGAAAAGTGACAAGATGGTCAGGCATGGTTGCTCACACCTGTAATCCCAGTAATTTGGGAGGCCAAGGTCGGTCAGGAGTTGAGGTCAGGAGTTCGAGACTAGCCTGACCAACACAGTGAAACTCCATCTCTACTAAAAATACAAAATTTGCTGGGCGTGGTGGCACGTGTCTGTAGTCCCAGCTATTTGTGAGGCTGAGGCGGGAGAATCTTTTGAACCGGGAGGCAGAGGTTGCAGTGAGCCGAGATTGCACCATTGTACTGCAGCCTGGGGGACAGAGTGAGACTCCAGGACTTGAATTTCTAGGGCAGCAAATTGTGGTGGGCTCTAATAGAAGATAAGGGCTAGTGAGTAAGTTTTGTTATTCAGATGCTTCTGGTGCCATCTCTGGGTTAATTAAGGTCTGGAGTTGTCTCCTCTGATTAGGAATCCTCCTGTCTTTCCTAGTAGAGAGGGAAATGGGGAGGGCAGAGTGTTTCTCGGGTCTGTTTCTTTTTTAATTGCTTTCAGCTCAAAGTGAACCTTAGGTCGAAGTTGTGTATTTTGGGATGGCGTACTCTGAATCCCCTTATCTGTGATCAGACCTTGTTTTTTTCTAAAATGTTACATTTGTGGACCTGATGGGAATGGAAAATTTTGCAAGATATTTAAAATTAGTTTCTGATTTGCAGATATTTATTTCTAGGTTAATTAAATCATTTGATAATTGTGCATTATTGAATTGCTATCAAATTCCAATATATCAGATTGCTAGCAAGTGATTTGGTGAAGACACTTATCTGTTCTATGAAGTACACCAAAACTGAAATACTGAGATAAAAAGCTATGACTGACAATTTGTTAAAATCTACAAAAAATTTTTTTTAAAAAAGAAGGCATATACATTTTGTGGTAACAAAAATTTAAAAGTAGATACGGTAGATAAATGCATAAAAAGAAATATAAGTACATGACATGAACTGACAATTTGCAATGCTTCCCGAGGGGATGAAACAGTGCTAGCATTTTGATGAAAACGAGTACTTTCTGGAGACAGTTGTCTCTGAGCTGGCCCTGAAGGACAGAGATGGTACTGGCCAGGGTGCCGAGCACCGTCACAGGGATAAGGGCCGTCATGGTGGATCAGGCAAGTGGGTGTTTAGGTAACAGTCACTTTTTGGAATTGACTGACTGGACGATAGAGCTTGTGAAGAGTAGTTTGAGAAAATGGAATTCTTGAAAATTATACTATAAATAATGGAGGAACCATGAGAGTCATATATGAGAATATTCTTCCCAGGTGTGGTGGTTCACACCTGTCATCCCAGTGCTTTTGGAGTCTGAAGCAGGAGGGTCACTTACAGCCAGGAGTTCTAGACCAGCCTAGGCAAGACCTCCTCTCTACAAAAAAATTTAAAAAATAATAAAATTCAGCTGGGCACTGTGGCACATGCCTATAGTCCCAGCGACTCAGGAGGTGAGGCAGGAGGATACCCTGAGCCCAGAGGTGGAGGATACAGTGAGTTATCATCCTGCCATTGCACTCCAGCCTGGGCAATACAGCGAGATTCTGTCTCCAAAACAAAACAAAACAAAACAGAACAAAAAAATAATATTCTGGTAACTTTGTGTAGGGAGTATCCTGTAACAGATAGGAAAAGACAAGTGACAGGGAAACTAGCATACTAATTTAGAACTCAAAATCTGTATCCAGAATGTTCTCCTAAACCAATTTTTCATCTAGATGCAAATAATACCTTGCTACCTTATCTCTTAAATAATGGCATATTATCATAAAGACCATCAAAACACCACAAATATTCATAGTGCATGCCTCAACTTTTTGTGATTTTTCTGTTCATAGAAGCAGACTGTATATTTGGGATCTTAGCAAAATGCCAAAGGAGGAGGTAGAAGCTGTGTTCATTATGGATTTGTTATAACATTGTTCCATCGTAAAATTCAAGAGAGATTTTGCAATGATTTTTAAAGCATATATTAGTTTTTATACCTGGGATAATTAGACTCAGGTAGTGTCTTAGTCTATTTAGGGTAGTATCACAAATACCATAGACTGAATGGCTTATGAACAATATAAGTTTATTTCATACAGTTCTCAGTGCTGGAAAGCCAAGATCAGGCTGCCAGCACAGTCAGGTTCTGGTGAGGGCGTTCTGTCTAGATGGTTTCTTCACCATAATCTCTCATGGTAGAAGGGAGCACTTTTCTTTTTTAAGGCTCTAAACCTATTAGAGAGTGCCTTGTTCTCATAAGCTAATAATCTCCCAAGGACCCATCTCCTAATACCATCACATTGGGAGGTTAGGATTTCAATATGTGAGTTTGGAGGAGGCACAAATATTCAAACCATAGCAGACAGTGAATAGAAAAAACAAAAACAGCACTACAATATTTACATAAAAGCAAAAATCTTATTTTCTTCATCTCGAAGAATATTGAAATCAAAACAAAACAAGAAAACAACAATAAAAATTGATTATTAGCCTTAGATACTAGAAATGCACATTTCTTCACTCAGTGTAGTGTTGAACTTCTCTGACCTAGATAAGAAAAGTAATAAGCAAGAGTAACAATATGTTTAGAAAAATTGGAGTCAGATAATCAATTTTCAGTAACTGTCTGATTTATATGTCTAATAACATGACTGGCAATTTATAGTCTTTACCAGTAAATCTCAAAACACAATTTGCTGCAGCCATAAGCAATTTATTTAGTATAAATGGCCTTTAATTCTATTAATGATTGATTAATCTATAAATCACCAAAAGAGCCACATAAGCCTGCAAAAAATGATGCCTTAGCTTTCTTATTTATTTTTAATTAAAAAATTCTGTATTATTAGTAGTGAAAAATGATAGGTCAGATCTTTCAAGATAAGAATGTTAATTAGTATAATATAAAACTGTACTTTTTATTACTATTAAATCATTTTGAAATAAACTCAGCAAAACATGTGAATTTTGGTACATTTAGAAATACTTTGAAATAAATTAATATACTAGAAAATCCAACAGAAATGTGTTTCATTAGCTATGCCATTAAAAACTTGTTTCTTTCCTAGGATTGAAAAATGTCTTTGTCATTTTGGTAATGGGTAATCAATTCAAGATAAAAAATTTTTTTGAAGAAAACAACATGTAAAATGAGATATTTATTTAGAAATGTGAAAGGTGGCCATTTATACATTCAGTGACAACACATAATGACTTAACTCTGGGTTTATTTGGAAAGCAAAGGTAACTGCAAGCACAGTCTGACTAAAAAGCAAAAGGAACACATTTGAATGCATCTAAATGACTTTCTCTTTTCTTCAATAGAGATGTTAAGCACATAGTTTCAGTTACAAGGGGCTCTCGTGGTTTCGATGAAGGAGGTTGTACGGACTGTTATATAGAGGACTGATCATAATAAAATATATTTAACTTTCTACACCTATTTCATAATCTTGTTACTGTCTTACACAATTAACCTTTTCTTTGATACTCCAGTGTAAAACTGGATCAGGGACATTTCCAACTTTCCCCCACTAAAGAAAAAATATAGTTGTGTGAAACTTGACTTGCTCAATTTTTGTCAATCTAGGTGTCCAACACCAAATTTTTGCCTTCGTCTTTGTTTTTCCTGCCTTGAGGTGGCCTCAAGTTAACATTGGACTTTGAGCAATACCTAAAGCCTGGTGAGCTTGGTTATCGTAATTCTTCCTTTATGCAGAAAGCAAGTTGAAAAGAAATTTGATTGTGTTGCTTCCTGTTAGAACATTTCAACGTACTCAGATGTCAAATGGAAGAAATCGATTTTGATAGAGTTCTGAGCTCAGCTTGTGAAGGCATACTTTTACAGGATTTTATTCACTCCCATTCTAATTTTTCCGGTGAGCTGACTGCTAAGGCATTATTCATGCATGTCATAGGAAGTTGGTAGTCCCATTTAGTGATTTACTGGCTTGGGTGCTTTTTGTTGAAGCCTGAATAAAGTGACAGGAATCCTTTTTACTCGGGATTGCTCTTGGCATAGCAAATGCAAGATATTCAGCTAAAATAAATACCCGTGAGAGTCATAAATGCCATTAAGGACTTGGATTCAAAAGGAATGCTAAAGTTTGGCTTGAATTTAAAAACAGCCACGATGTCATTGTTACAGTTGCTGAAGTTGGCAGATGTAATTGTTTTCTCAGATGCATTATTTTTACTATGTGTAGGTTGTCAGTTCAAGAGGCAAAGGTTTTGTCTCTCTCTCACCCCCAATCCCCATCCCCTACCAAGGGAAAAATGTCGAAAACCTAAATATCAGTGAGAGGCCATGAACTGCCTGGGGTTTTGGGGGACTACACAGAGTTTCAGAGATTTTCATCCCTCCCCTTTTCTCTACTTTTCTTCCCTCTTCTGCCTTTTTCCTCCCTCTTGTAGTTGGTTGGCAGAGTACATTTTATTGTGTAATTATTCACTGGTTTCTTGTCTCCTCATGTGCTTTTTAAAAAGAGAAAGTATTATTTTCTAGCAGGTGATGACATTTTCAACAAGGCAATGATCAAAGTGACAAGATAGAAAAGTTTTTTTTTTTCTTTATTTCTTTTTATTGGCCTGCAGAACTAAGACTTTGGGCCTTTTGTGAATGTATGAGGTTGGCTGGCAGAACATTATATCCAGGATGCCAAGCCAGTGTAAAGACCTAGTCCATAACCTCTAATCTTACAGACATGAACTCTATTATTTTCCATTAAAATTAGAGGTTACCAAATTGTAACAGATGTCCTTAATGGACATGTCTTTATTACCGGGGAACATTAGGTAAATGAACATTGAACCCAGAATTTAAGTCGCAGTTCATGGAAATACAAAGCTCTATGGTTGGAGCTAGCATTTTAAGCTCAAATTATAGAAGCCCTTAGACAATTTGCATTAATTGATGCATTGGCAATTTTTCTAAATTGCTGCAAGTATGAGATAGTGGGAATTTTTTAAAAAGGAAGAATCCTAGCTACTCTAAGAAAACTACAATATTTGACATCCCCTAATTTATAGGAACTATACAGCACATTTCAGTAGCAAGAATATTTTAATTAACTGCTAAGAGAGTAAGGCTGAGGGTGGAAATCTTCCAATAGACCTATAATGAAAACAGGCTGAAGGATGAAGAACTCAGTATCAGAGAGCTTTTTGACTATGTGTTATTGCAGGTGTCCGAGTATTTTAAAATAGAGAAGACGATGTCTATGTGTAGAACAGTTTAGCTATAAGCCAGCAAAAATAGGACAAAAACATGAGACAAAGCTGGGCCACTGAAGGCAATGAAATTAGATATCCTATCACCATGAAATTACTCCCATTGACATGCTTAATAAAATTTAAATACATTAATATTCTATAATATCTGGATAAAATTCTATGTGCCTCCTGTGTCACATTAGAAGTTTTAATTCACGGCTCAGTCTTTCTCCACTTAACACGCTGCTTTCCAAAGAGTTAAGAGTAGAATTCACTTTACCATGGGGCCCATAGAGAGGTAAAATGCTTACAGAGATGGATAGTCTTTAGTACCTATGAACAGGAAGAAACAGTTTTTAAATACACTACTTTCTTCCGTCACATCGATAACTCTCTGTGAACAAAATAAATGCCATATTTGCAACATTTTTCTCTTAGTCATAGTATCCCCATGACAATTACTATAACCAGAAAGATAGCATATTTAGATAATTTTTTTGGTCAAATTCTGGAAGTGGCAATGGTGATTCTAGGTCAATTTGGAGAATATGTGTGGGCTACACACAAGTGGGAATGT
>NW_012105575.1:2163415-2171730 GCF_000951045.1 Mandrillus leucophaeus
GCCTCCCAAAGTGCTGGGATTACAGGCGTGAGCCACGGCGCCCGGCCTCACTCCGTCCTAACAGTAAGTAAACAGCTGAGAAACTGAAAAATCAGCAACCCTTCACAGATGTGTTAGAGAATGGGATTACAGGACAAACCACTACCCCCAAAATTAGAGTGACAGACAGGCAGAAACCTAGGGGCAAACTTCTCCAGAACTAATGTTCACTAGGGAAACCTTAAAACTGTGATTGACAAATCCTGGAGGCTCCGCATGGACAAGTCTGAGAGTTGAAAACTCCAGGGCATGGTGGGAGGGGCACATTTTGGTGAGTTTTACCTCTAGGAGCTCAACCAGGTTCTCATAGTGAATACTGGAGAAAAATTCCTTTGTGCTTCTGGCAAGGGATGAGGAAAAGGAATAATTTCGACATATGCCAGAGCATTCTGTTTTTCTTAACAAGACCCGTCTTTGGGAGAATGTATTTTACCAGAGCCTCACCTGCTGGGTTTTACCAAACTCTAACGTATCTGGTTGAAGGAACATACTCAGCCTCAGTGTCCTTTAGTCATCCTATCCTCGCTAAAGTGAGAGAAACATTTGTGCAGTTCACAGTTCAGTGGCACAGGCTCACTAAAAGACTGAGACCTAATCATAGGATGAAAAAATTCTTCCACTTCCCACACCTTACCACTACATGGCCAAAGAGCGATTTACAACAGATCCTCACCCAGTATGCCATGTTTGGCTATTAAAAAAAGATTAAAGAGAAAAAAGATTAAAAAAAAAACAGTTTGAAGGACAGAGCAAGCATCAGAACGAGGTGTGGATATAGCAGGGATGTTGGCATTATCAGATGGAGAATATAAAACAACTGTAAGTATTATGCTAAGAGCACTAATGGATAAAGTACACAACCTGCAAAGACAGATGGGTAATGAAAATTCTAAGGAAAAAAAATAGAAATGCTGGAGATCAAAACACTAACAGAGGTGAAGAATGCTTTTGATGGACTCATTAGTAGACTAGACAAGGCTGAGGAAAATAATCTATGGGCTTGAGGATATGTCAATAGAAGCTTCCAAAATGGAAAGGCAAGGGGAAAAAAGCCAAAAAAAAAAAAAAAAAAAAAAGCCAGAACAGACTATCCAAGACCTGCGGGGCAACTATAAAAGGTGTAACTTATGCCTTATGGGAATACCAGAATAAGAAGAAAGAAAAAGGAACAGAAGAAATATTTGAAGCAATAATAACTGAGAATTTACTCCAAATTAAGATCAGATACCAAACTGCACATCCGGGAAGCTAAGAGAACTCTAAGCAGGATAAGCAGAACAGAACAGAGAGCCCAGAAATAGACCCACATAAATATAGTCAATTGATCTTTGAAAAAGGAGCAAAGGCAATTCAGTGGAGCGAAGATTGTCCTTTCAATAAATTCTGCTGGAACAACTGAACATTCACGTGCAAAGAAATGAATCTACACACAGAATTTACAACCTTCACACAAATTAACTCAATATGGATCATATACCTACATATGAAATATAAAGCTATAAAACTTATAGGAGAAAATCTAAATGTCCTTGTGTATGATGATAATTTTTAGACAAAGCACCAAAGGCATGTTCCGTGAAAGAAATAACTGAGAAGCTTGATGATGTTAAAATTAATGACTTCTGTTCTGCAAAAGATATGGTCAAGAATAAAAGAAGAAAAGCTAATGACTAGGAGAAAATCTTTATGAAATATTCATCTGAAAAAGGACTGTTATGCAAAATATACGAAGAACTCTGAAATCTTAATAAAAGAAAATGAACAACCTGATTAAAGGAACTGACAAAATAAACAGAAAATAGGTAGATTGAAAATAAGTATATAAAAATGTGCGCCACGTCATGTGTCCCTAGGAAATTACAAATTAAAAGAACAATGAGATATCATTACACACTGATCAGAATGATCAGATTCCAAATCACTGACGACATTAACTGCTGGAGATGGTGTGGAGCAACAGGAACTCTCATTCATTGCTAGTAGGGATGTACAATGGTACAACCACTTTGGGAGACAGTTTTGCAGATTCTAATAAAACTAAACATACTTTTACCATATGACAAAGTAATCATACTTCTTAGTATTTACCCAAAGGAATTGAAAACCTGTGTCTACACAAAAACCTGTACACGAATGTTTACAGCAATTTTATTTATAATTGTCAAAACTTGGAAATGACCAAGATGACCATCAGCAGACGAATCAATAAACAAACTGTGGTACATTGAGACAATAGAATATTATTCAGTGCTAAAAAGAAATGAGCTCTGAAGCCATAACAAGACATGGAGAAAACTTAAATGCATGTTACTAAGTGAAATAAGCTAATACGAAAAGACTACATACTGTATGAGTCCAAATATAAGACATTTTGGAGACGGCAAACCTATGGAAACAGTAAAAAGATCAGTGGTTGCCAGGGGTTGGAGGGAGAGAAGGATGAATAGAGCACAGAGGACTTTTAGGAAAGTGAAACCACTCTACATGATACCATGAAAGTGGATTTATGTTATTATACATTTGCCAGAACTTATAGAATGTACAACATAAAGAATGAGCCTAATTTAAACCATGTATTTCGGGTGATAACAATGTGTTAATGAATTTCATTGATTATAATGATAAGAACATTTAATTATTACCTGAATTTTGGTGATGATAATACACAAGTGGGTCAAACTCACCAAACTGTATGCATTAATTATGTGTAGTCTTTTTATGTACCAATAAATAAAAACAATTGGAAAAATAAGTTGGCAAACAATGTTTTAAAAAGTCTATAAACATACACACAGTGGTATAGACAGAGAGGAGGGGACTATCTAATATGTATTGTAAAATTGTCATAGAATAAGTAACTTCTCCTTGAAAGGGCAGCATTGAGAAGCAGCACTTGTTTGAAAATAAGTGTTCAAGATTGGAAATGGGCAAAAAATATTATCAGCTGTCCTTTCGGTAAAATGCTGAGTCTTGTCACGCAAACTTTCAGAGATGATCTGATTCCATAGGGCCGTGTACCTTTAACTGGCTTTCTATGGGCTAGAACTTACAGGAATACAAGTTAAATGATAGAAAACTACAGTAATAAAAGAGATTCTTGTCTGTATCAATGCAAGTAAATTTTGTCTGGATGATACACAATTAATTTTTGCTCTGTAGAAAAGATAACAGCAATTATTACATTATATGGTCCTATAGGATATTAACCAGTTTTGCATCTCTTAAATATACATTTCAACATTCTTGGCTTTACCTTTGTTCTTTAAACTCTACATTAAACTTGTTTTAACATCCTACTGGTTCCTTCATTAATGAGTTTAATGAAATTTTTGACATATATTCGTTTTATATTTGCAGGAGAGTTACATTTATAACTGTCTGAAAATTATTCTAAAGCACATTCAGTTTGAAAATTTACTTTTTGCTAAAAGCCAGGGTAGTTGATAAAGCTCCATTTGTTATACTACAGGGAAGAAAGACTTGCCAGTGAGATAGAGGAAACCACAGCATCACCTTCTTGACTTTATATTGTAGGAAGTAAACCAAAGTTTTAAGGATGATAATACAACAGCTAACATCTCCTGAGAATTTACTATGAAAAAGTACACATTTTACATATTTCATCTCATTTACTTTTTAAAACCTGGTGATGATGTGCTGATTTCAGTCCCAGTTCATAGATAATTAAAAGCGTTAGTGTGATGGCTTGGTAGCAGCTAACATGCTGAGATCATACTCTGTGCCTAGTATTATTTGAAGTGCTTTACATATATTATCTCACTTAATCCCACATCAATCTCATCCAGTTGATATAATTCTCATTCTAGTTTAACAGATGAGAAAACTGAAGCCCAGAGAGAAGGAGTAACTTGTCTGTGGTCTGCAGTCTATCCCTAGATGAATCCAAAGTCTATGTTCTTTCTGTATATGAGGCTTCTTACCTAGAACAGATACCTAAAGGAAATGCAATTGTCCTAAGAGCCCCTCTGATATAGTTTGGATATATATTCCTGCAAAATCTCATGCTGAGATGTCATCCCCAGTGTGGGAGGTGGGGCCTCCTGGGAGGTGTTTGAGTCGGAGGGTGGATCTCAGATGCCTTGGTGGTAGCCTTGTGGTCGGGGGTTGTGAGTGAGTGCCCTCCAATTCTGGATGTTTAAGTGTGTGGCACCTCTGCCACTCTCTGTCGTTCCTGCTCTGGTTATGTAATGTGTCTGCTCCCACTTTGCCTTCAGCCATGAGTAAAAGCTCCCTGAAGCCTCCCCAGAAGCCAAGCAGATTCAGGCTTGTACAGTCTGCAGAACCATAAGCCAATTACCTTTTTTCTTTATCCATTATCAAGTCTCAGGTATATGTTTTATTTCTCCTTTTTTTTTTTTTTTTTTAATTTTTTGTTTGAGACAGAGTTTCACTCTTATCACTCAGGCTAGAATGCAGTGTTGTGACCTCGGCCCACTGCAACCTCTGCCTCCCAGGTTCAAGCAATTCTCCTGCCTCAGCCTCCGGAGTAGCTGGGATTACAGGCACCCACCACCATGCCTGGCTAATTTTTATATTTTTGGTAGAGACGGGGTTTCACCATATTTGCCGGGCTGGTCTCAAACTCCTGACCTCAGGTATCCACCCACCTCAGTCTCCCAAAGTGCTGGGATTACAGGCATAAGCCTCTGCGCTGGGCCTCAGGTTTTTTTTTTTTTTATAGCAACACAAGTGCAGACTAATGCACCCTTCCAAGGAACATCATCAATTAACCAGGAAAGATTAACCACCATAGAAGAGATGAGACTAGAAGTCATCACAACATCCAAACAGGCTCTGTATTATTCTTGTGAGGAAGCTCCCAGAGATTACCTGGAGGACTTTATCTCCATAATAAGACAATTTTTGTTCCTGTGCAGTTCTGCCCCTCACCTTCCCATAACCTTCCCATCCAGCTTCCAAAGATAATCATTTTCAAAATGATGTCTGCTTCCTGGGTCCATACATTTCTCCCCTACAAAGAGAATATTTAAGCCTCAATCATTTGGCATGTCTGTGAGTCTCTCACTTTGTGTCTAGCTCTCATATCCATATGCACATTAAAATAAATTTCCTATGCCTTTTTCTCCTATAATCCAGTTTTTGTTAGTTCATTTTCAGCGAACTTCTAGAGGATGCGGACAAACTTTTCCTTGGCTCGTACATGGGTGTGTTAGGACATTCTTGCATTGCTATAAATAAATACCTGAGACTGAGTAATTTATAAGAGGTTTAATTAGCTCACAGTTCTGAAGGTTGTACCCGAAGCATAGTGCTGGCATCAGCTTCTCGGGAGGCCTCAAGAAGCTTTCAATAATGATGTAAGACAAAGAGGGAGCAGGTATCTCAGACGGAGGGAGCAGGAGCAAGACAGAGTGGTGGTTGGGTGGCGGGAGGTGCCACAGTTTGCATTAACCAGATGTCACAAGAAATCACTATTGTGAGAATAGCACCACACCAAGAGGGATCCCTACCCATGATGCCTACCTCCCACCAGGCCCCACTTCCAACACTGAGGATTACAATTCAGCTTGATATTTAGGGGAGACATATATTCAAACCATTTCAATAGGCAATAATCAGTGATGATCAATTCCTGCCGTGCTTGGGGCAGTCCTGTACAATAAAACACTTGTCCCATCCAAAATACCAATATCACCACTTTAAAAAACAGTATTGAATGAGCTCTAAGTAGAAAGAAGGAATGATGATTTGATACGGCAACAGGAATGGATTAGAGGAGTATGATAGAAAAGTTCTGGTTATTTTTTGTTAAACTCTACATGTTCCCTCAGGAAAAAAAAAAAAAAAAAAAACTTGAAACAATGTAAGAGTAATGTCTTGTCTATATTCACTCATATTAATCAGAGTAATTTTATTTGTGAAATGTACTTTTCTCTGATTGTATTTCAAATGTATTCCAAGCATATGCTGTACTGTTTTTACATGCATTATCTCATTTGACCTTCATAACAATAACTTTAATATACAGATCAATAAACCAAAACTAAAGAGACAATTATTATTATTTTTATTTTTTTAGGAGGTGAAACAATTTGGCTAAGTTCACACAGCTTGAACATAGTGAAACTGGAACTGAATGCGCAAATCTGTCTGATTCAGCAGCCAGTATTTGTTGGGTTCTGGGTAGCAAACAACAGAATTCCCAATTCTGGTGAAATAAGCAGATAATTTAACTGGAAGGATAAGGTAATTGCAGCATCATGGGAAGGCTCCAGAATCAGACTCAGAATTTGGACTTGAACCAACAGAGACTAGGCTGATGAAAACAGAGCCAAGATGATGCCTCTGACACTGGAGCCACCAACAACAATGGACTCCCATTTGCCACCACAGCGGGTACCACTGCTGTAGGGCAGATGCTTACCAGCCCACAGCTAAATTTCCAAACCTGCCACAACCGCTGGGAATTTTCTGTTTCTCTCTTGCCTTTGCTTTATTGTCTTAGGATTCAAAAGTACAGGTAAGAATACTTAGTTTCCTAAACCAATGCCCCGAGCTTCCAGAGCAAGAGGGGAAGAGAATGAGTACCCCCACACCTCAACCCTTAACTTCAAGTGTCTGACAGGAATATGGCATTTCCTGTCATATGACACGTAATATGGCGTTTCCCTTGGGGAAAAAAGTGTCAGAATACCACCACTCTTCACATCCTAAATAATATGGTAGCTTTGGGTTAATCATGTAGACATGAATTTCATTTACACTCCTCACTCATTTAATGTTGTTTCATTATTTCTTAAATTCATGTAAATAGGCCATCAGACCCCTGTTCCTTTTTTTTTCTGAGACAGAGTCTTGCTCTTGTTGTTCAGGCTGGAGTGCATTGATGTAATCTCGGCTCACTGCAACCTCCACTTCCCAGGTTAAAGTGATTCTACTGCCTCAGCTTCCTGAGTAGCTGAGATTACAGGCACCCACCACCACACCCAGCTAATTTTTGTATTTTTAGCAGAGATAGGGTTTCGCGATGTTGGCCAGGCTGGTCTCGAACTCCTGACCTCAGGTGTCCGCCCGTGTTAGCCTCCCAAAGTGCTGGGATTACCAGTGTGAGCCACTGCGTCCAGCCGGACCTGTGTTCTTAATCCTGTGTAAGAACAGGTTTTATTACAAACGTGTAGTGAAATAGGTTAGAACACAAGGTAGGGAACAGCTAATTACACAAATCAATGCACAAATTACTTAATTCTAGTTTGGTTTTTAACAGTTTTTATGAATATGATACTTCACATTTAAAAAGTCTTTTTTGGCCGAGCACAGTGGCTCGTGCCTGTAATCCCAGCACTTTGGGAGGCCGAGGTGGGTGGATCACAAGGTCAGGAGTTCAAGTCCAGCCTGACCAACATTGTCAGAAACATGTCAGAAACACTGTCTCTACTAAAAAAAATGTGAAAATTAGCCAGGCGTGGTAGTGCGTGTCTATAATCCCAACTACTCAGGAGGCTGAGGGAGGAGAATCACTTGAAACCCGGGAGACAGGTTGCAGTGAGCAGAGATCGTGCCACTGCACTCCAGCCTGGGCAACAGAGCAAGACTCTGCCTCAAAAAAAAAAAAAGCTCCCTTTTATATATTATTTTAGCTAGGCAGTTTTCAAATTTCTTTGCCTCTTGATCTCTTTACACTCTTAAAAAAAAATCGAGCAGACTATAGGAGAACAGAATATGCTGCCTCAAAATATGGCTGTAGGAGACCAGAGTACACCACACTAAAATATGCCTCTTTTGGCTTAAGAATTATTTTAAGTTGATTATTTTGAGAAACTTCAGACACAGGAGAAGCTCTGAAAGCAGAGCAGAATTTTTTTTTTTTTTTTATAAGGAAATCTAAATGTATGAAGGAAATATCCACTTGTAAGAGTATCTCCTAAGGAGAAAGATGATTGTAAATCACAAGAAAATTTTGTTAATGACTAAGGCGCTGACTTAAATCTGTATAACAAACGTCACTTTTTTTTTTAACTGTGCTTTTCTGGGTCATCTCCCCATTACTGGTGTCCTCTTTTTGTTCCAGCTGAAGGTAGTATTTAAGCCTGAAGTCTAAACCACCTTTTGGAGATTTACTCATTTCTTTGGGTATCTCCTATGTATATACAGGAGGTATGCATGTTAATAACTTTCTGTTTGTTTTTCTTTTGTTAATCTGTCTTTTGTTACAGGCAATTCAGATAAGAACTCAGAAAGGGAAGAGACAGAATTTCCTCCCCTAGAGCTCTGGTGACTGTGACGGAAAGTCAGAA
>NW_012105575.1:2172645-2187226 GCF_000951045.1 Mandrillus leucophaeus
CTATTCGGTGTCACCCCTCTGCTCACTGAGATATCTGATTTCTCATTTGGAGAGGCTAATCAGAAACTCAGAAGAATGTAAGCATTTGTCTCTTATCTACCCAGGACCTGGAAGCCCCTCCCCACTTTGAGTTGTCCTGCCTTAGCCTTGGGTTGTCTCACCTTTCCAGACTGAAGCAATGCGCATGTTACACATTTTGATTGATGTCTCATGTCTCCCTAAAACGTATAAAACCAAGCTGTGCCCCGACCACCTCGGGCACATGTCGTCAGGACCTCCTGAGGCTGTGTCACAGGTGCACGTCTTCAACCTTGGCAAAATAAACTTTCTAAATTAACTGAGACCTGTTTCAGAATTGGGGGATTCACAATAGTATTACTGTCAAAATAATTTTGACCTCATGGACCCCCTAAAAGGGTACGAGGAACCATCAGGGGTTCATGGATTTGACCATGGAAACTACTGTTTTAACTGAACCATTATGCAGGGTGGATTATAGACATTATTTCCAGTTTGTAGAATGCAATCATAGCAATTTTATATGCTCTATATTTGCATACTCTTGATACATTTTCAAATTCATCTTATATACAGCGTTTTAAAGCTTTATACTAACACAGTTAAATGGGTAAGAGATTGTTTTAGCCCCATTTTATAGATGGGGGCAATGAAGGTTAGAAAAGTCAAAACTTGCCCAGTATTAGTTGGCTGTTAAGTGTAAGAGCAGAAATCAGAACTCAGAGTTTTTTGCTCCTGATGCAGGAGATTTTTCACACAGCATATTAAAACTACTCATGCAACTTAAAGTTGATTTAAGTATAATTCTTAAGTGATTCTATGTGGAAGTGTAGGTTTCAGTGTAATCCATATTATATTTTGAGATAGTGGTAAAAGGAAGGTGGTGATGGCTTCTTCAAAGGGGAATGGGAATCTTGGAATGAAAAATGTAGATGGGGAAAGCTGGTGTTTTATTGATGTGCTTATGAAGACTGTTAATTCTTTAGCCTAAGTAAAGGTATGGCACCTTGACTTTTCAGGTTCAGAATTAGGAAACAAAGAAGCCTAGGCTCTAGAAGTCTCTAGACTTAGAGTTTTCTGATGTATCCTACAATCAGTTTCTCTTAATTAATTATTTGTAAATTGGGAAGTGAGAGTATCCTCTCATAAAGAAATACTCATAGGGCAGTGACTGCTTCTCTTATTAACCACTGGTAGCCAAACCCTAAAGTTAAAACCAGCAAATCAATAAATATTTGTTTCATAAATGAATGAATAATAAACATAATGGTCTATCCATTTTCTCCTGTGAAGGAGAGTAAATGTGATTTAACCTCTCCAGCCAACCCAACTGCTGAGTATAAAATTTGTCAATTAGAGGGTTGTTTAAACCTGCTGTGTGCTAAGCCACACCTCTCTTTTACTCTGAAAGGCTTCACAAAAGGTGGTGACCCCAGGATAATTAACAATTCTGTTGACACCTAATTGGTTTCAAGTGGTTTGCATACACCTAGAGAGAGTGAATAGGCTACCCCTTTCTTTCCTTTTAAAATACAGGTTTCACTCACATTATACAGTTACATAATAAAAGTGAAAATGAATGAAGAGAGAATGACACCCTCTCCCCTCCCTGGCTGAAACTGTCAATGATGGCAACTGTCAGACTTTAGCATCTGAAACTCTGGATTGAGTCATTTATGAGGAGGGTGTGTGTGTCTGTGTGTGGAATATGCATGTGTGAGTGTTGTCTTTCAGATGATAAGCCACACTGCTGGGGACTGTATTTTTTCTTAATCTTGTAAATATTGCCAGGGGCTAACAATGAGCAAACAAAAAATACAACACAATGTTTGAAATCTATAACAAAAACCATCATATTGACAGTAAAGAAAAAAGATCTGTAGGAAGAGAAATCATTTACCAATAATATTCTATTAGCAGGGTAAGAATATCTCTTAGGAGAAGAGTTTGATTTCTGCTTTTAAAACAAAAATTATCCTATGAAAATTGTTATTAAGGATTAAGTATTCTATCCCTACTTGTTACATCTGAAAAACAGAATTTGTTTTTTGTGAAGCATCATGTTTGTGAGCTAAAATAATTCCCACACTTGTAGGCAGTCAATTTTGTTAAGTCATCTTTTTCAGACCTACCTAAGCACAAAGCATGTTGGTGTTGGAAGGGAGTCCTTGAGCCCACCTAGACTGATGCTTTCATTTTTACACTAGTGTATTGGTTGTATTGAGACTCAGGACACACCAACCAAAAATATACCTCTTTTGCATATTATTTTCAGTTGGTTATTCTGAGAAACTGTAGAGTATCTGTGAGAAGTTGCCCATTTATAAGAGAAATGTATATCTATAAAGGAAATATCCTTTTGTAAGGGTGTCTGCCTCTGCTTCAGGAATAGAAGATGACTAAATCACTAGAGACTTTTAATGACTGGACCCTCAATCATGGACTTAAAACTTGCATAACAGGCCGGGCGTGATGGCTCACGCCTGTAATCCCAGCACTTTGGGAGGCTGAGGCTGGTGGATCACGAGGTCGGGGGATTGAGACCATCCTGGCTAACATGGTGAAACCCCGTCTCTACTAAAAATAGAAAAAAAAAAAAAAATTAACCGGGCGTGGTGGTGGGCACCTATAGTCCCAGCTACTTGGGAGGCTGAGGCAGGAGAATAGTGTGAACCCAGGAGGCAGAGCTTGCAGTGAGCCGAGATTGCGCTGCTGCACTCCAGCCTGGGCAACAGACTCAAAAAAAAAAAAAAAAAAAAAAAAAAAAAAAACCAAATAAACAAAAACACCCGAAAAACCCGTTACATTTATTTTATGGTGCTTTTACTCACCATCTTGTCTTAACTGGGCCTTCCTCCTTACTCGCTCATAACCCTCAAACCCCTATTACTTTGTATAGCTCAGGATAATACATAAGCCTGAATCATCCAGCTTCTTTGAGTCCCATATTTTTGTGGGACTTCTATGCATACATACATAATTAAAATTATTTTTCCCCTATTAATGCGTCTTATGTCAATTTAATTTTTAGACCAAAGAACCCAGCAGCACGGAAGGAAGTAATATTTCCTCCCCTACAGTTGAGGATGAAACTCTACTGCTAGAATCTCTTGGTTGTAATTCAGATTCTAGTGCAAAGTAACTTTGAAACGAAAATGTTTGGAAAAAAATCCCAGTACCAATGGCCCCTCATCTGTATCCATCTCATTGTTTACAGGATTAAATAATTACACAGATCTAAAGAGAGTGACACGGTAATTGCTCAGCACTTGCTAGACATTATTATTATTCTCACAGAAGGGGCTCACAGAAATGAAGAGATACAGCAAAGGCAGATTTAGACTCTGTGTTTCCGACACTTTGCCAGAGATTTCCCATTACTCTGGAATCACAACCATCCAGAACCAAACAACTTTTATTGATTGCAACAAGTTAAGAGACGAGAATTTTCCCAGGGTCAAACTGTTGCTTTTTTCTATCCAACTCTAAGGGAGGAAAAACAATATTTTTTCTTTATCCATCTTAGGTTCTCTGGTTGGGCCTCTGAAGATTAGACTGACCAAAGACAAATTAACAAGAGAAAAACAAACAACGTTTACTAAGATGTGCCTTGTACATACACATGAGAGTACTCAATGAGGAGAAACCCTAGGGGGTAGTTAGAACTTGGGCTTATATACCACCTTAGGATAGAAAAAGGGTTTTTGGTCTTCATATGGAAGAGGCAAGTTATGGAAAGGTGACTAAAAATGTATGTTAAGTAAGGGACATTTAATAAGATTTTTATGCAGATTTTCATTGGTGCTTTCTCCTTTGATAAGAATTGTTAAGAGTCTTCCTGTTTCTGGTACAAGAGAGAGAGATACCTTTTCCAAGTAAGACTTTTCTTTATAGAAAGAAAACTTGTGCCCTGTTTTTAGAGCTTTTCCTAGGCTTGCCACTTTTTAATAGCCTTTAGTTCAAAATATTCCAGATGCCAAAGAGGCATATTTTGGGATAGCATATTTTGGTATCTTCACAATTCTTTTTCCTTATCTGCTCTTTTTGTTATATGTGTTTTCCTCTTGAGTTAGACTAATTTAGTCTCTCTCTCTCTCTCTCTCTCTCTCTCTCTCAGACACACACACACACACACACAGAGAGAGAGAGAGAGAGAGAGAGAGAGAAAGGGAGAAAGATCGTGAAAGGAGAAGCATATATCCCTTCAATAAATATCATTTACAAAATCCAAAGATAGTAAACTTAGTCATTCTGGTTTTGGCATATTAGACAAAAAAGCAAGAACTATTTTTTCTTGAGCAGGAGGACCTCTTGTTGATGATGATTTTCTGTTTGTTTATTGCCATATAACCTGCAAAACCCAGACTGCATTCATAAGCAGTTCAGTCAATAATAACTGTCATGCACATCCGTGTGAAGAGACCACCAAACAGGCTTTGTGTGAGCAAGATGGCTGTTTATTTCACCTGGGTGCAGGTGGGCTGAGTCTGAAAAGAGAGTCAGTGACGGGAGATAGGGGTGGGGCCGTTTTATAGGGTTTGGGTAGGTAAAGGAAAATTACAGTCAAAGGGGGCTGTTCTCTGGCGGGCAGGGGTGGGGGTCACAAGGTGCTCAGTAGGGGAGCTTTTGAGTCAGGATGAGCCAGGAAAAGGAATTTCACAAGGTAATGTCATCAGTTAAGGCAGGAACAGGCCATTTTCACTTCTTTTGTGGTGGAATGTCATCAGTTAAGGCCGGAATCGGCCATCTGGATGCGTACGTGCAGGTCACAGGGGATATGATGGCTTAGCTTTGGCTCAGAGGCCTAACAATAACTATGTTTTCATTAGGCTAAGTCTTAATCTCCTGTTAATTATCTGTGGGTTTCAACATCATAGAAAACCAGAATTATTTGGCCCAAGAGGTATGCACTATGTCTTTCTCTAGTACGTGGTAAAGGTTAAAACTAATATATTTGATGTGCTAAGAAATTGATGTTAACTCATTTAATCTTCAGAAAAATTCTATGAAGTACCAATAATCACAGATAATACTTTGTGTCTGTATACCATGTGCCTGGCACTGTGGTAGGTACTTAATACTCATAAAAATAATCTTTATAGCAACAAATGAAAAAGATCCTGCTGCCATTTCCATTTTGTAGACGAGAAACCAAGACTCCAAGAAGTACATAATCAGTCCATGGTCATATACTGAGTGCTCAAAGAGCAGAACTGGATTTAAATTTAAATTTGTCTCATGAAAAATGTATACTATTTTGCACACATTCTGCCTCTTCAGCTTTACATTAGTCTGTTCTCACACTGCTATGAAGAAATACTTGAGACTGCCTAATTTATAAAGAAAAGAGGTTTAATTGACTCATAGTTCCACATGGCTGAGGAGACCTCAGGAAACTTACAATCATGGTGGAAGGAAAAGCAACACATCCTTCTTCACAAGTTGGCAGGAGAGAGAAGTGCAGAGTTAAGTGGGGAAAATCCCCTTATAAAACAATCAGATCTCATGAGAACTCACCCACTATTATGAGAACAGCATGGTGGAACTGCCTTCTTGATCTGATTACCTCCCACGACATCTCTTTCCCCACACATGAGTATTACAATTCAGATTACAATTCAAGATGAGATTTGAGTGGGGACACAGAGCCAGACCATATCAAGCTTTTAGCACCTAGCATAGTACCTGGCACCTAACACAGTGTCTGATTCACAATGTCTTATTCACAATAAGTAATTGTGAGAAGCAGTATAATGTGAAAAGAACATGGGATTTGGAGTCAGAGAGTGTTGGTTACAATCCCTGCTTTAATGTTTTCTATGTAACTGAGATAAAACGTTGATTTATCACTTCCACAACTTGCTCTGCACATCTCTACAATGGGTTTAATATGAAATGTTCTGTATTGTGTGGATTAAATTATATTTAAAGTGCTTAGCCTACTGTGTCTTCTGTAGTAGATACCTAATTGTAGCTATCATTATGATGAATTTAATAGACATTGATGCTGTTCAGGACATGCTATCTCAAAATGTGGCACCTTGGCATATTGAATCTTTAAAATGGAGAAATCTGAGAATCAGTCTGTGTAGGAAAATCTCTGACCTTCCCCAGCCCTTTTCCGCTGGACCAGGTCATAGAACCTGGGAAGAAATTTCTGACCTTCTCCTGAACCAGGTCATCACACCCTAATGTGTTAAGTGCTTTCCCTCTACCTGGGGGAACAGAGCTTCCTTATCTTCAAAGACAAAGGACACAACAGGAATCTAAACAAGCAGGCCTTGCTGTGTCTATCATTTCATCATTATATACTGAAATGTTCTTTCTTTTCATTCAATCAAAAATATCCTCTGCTAATTTTGAACTTTCTTCCCTAAATTATAAGAAAAGCAAGGTGGGTCTCAGCTACTTCTACATAAAGCATTACCAAATATGTCAATACGTAAGATATATTTTAATAATTTTTTAATGAGAAGAGGATGTGAATTCTTATTACAGTATTTTGGAGAAAAATATATTTATACCATGTATTCATTTATAAATTAGAATTAAGATTTGCATAGGCTGTAGATTCATGATTAAAGTATTGTCTAAGACTAAGCTTCCCATTTTGTAATAAATGAGTTCAATAATCAATTCACTTGGTTGATCCTTATTTATGATATTTAGATTACTAATGGCTTGCAGATTCTTACAGTATATCATACAATTCCTGTATTTCCTTCCCTCATTTGAACTAATAATTCTCTTTATTGTATTGATTTAGCCAGCTAAGAGTTATTATTTCAGACCTTAGATATTTATTGGCATAAATGTTCATCTCCTGTTGAGGTTGTTTAGAAATGAAAGATTCTGTTGAAACATCTGGATGTGAAGTAGTAATACCAGAGTATATGAGTATATTTTAAGTTAATTCTGATAGAAATCTCCTAGACAAGTATCTTCTTTTTTTTTTTTTTTTTTTTTTTGAGACAGAGTCTCACTCTGTCACCCAGGTTGGAGTGCAATGGCGTAATCTCGGCTTGCTGCTACTTCTGCCTCCCGGGTTCAAGGGATTCTCCTGCCTCAGCCTCCTGAGTAGCTGGGATTACAGGCATGTGCCACCATGCCTGGCTAGTTTTTGTATTTTTAGGAGAGACAGAGTTTCACCATGTTGGTCGGGATGGTCTCAAACTCCTGACCTCATAATCCAGTTGCCTCAGCCTCCCAAAGTTCTGGGATTACAGGCGTGAGCCACCGTGCCCAGCCTTCTCCTTTTTAATTTCCATAACACATGGATCAGAGCTTCCCTGTATTCCTCTGGCAATACCAGCAAATGTTTAAGCACCTAAATTTATTTCTTACTATTTTCTGCTTCTCATTAGTGAATAGTTCTCAGTATATTACAGTACATGGAATATTTTGTACTGAATAGCTCTTGTTACCAAGTCCTCTGAGAATTTTTTGACATTCAAAATGATGTTCTACTACAACACTGAAATATTTTTCTTCCTGTCAAATTCCCAATGTATAAATTATACAGTTAAAAATGAGATCACCAACATGTTAGGGCTCCATTCTCTACAGACATTTTATAACATTTTTATATTAAAAAAGCTTTTAGATACAGTGTACAATGTCTGATACACATCTTTGAGAAAATAGGCTTAAGGGAAAATAATTTTATTCATCTCTGATATGATGTTTGATATTTTAAAAAGCATTTAAAAATAATCAAACACTTTTCTTGTGCAAAGTATAAACTTCATCCACTTGTTTATATCTGTCATTCATTCATGCACCCAAGGTTGCAGGTGATGGCATTGAAAGAAAGAAAATCTCTACACTATAACCTTATTTTTCTTTTCTATGGAGACATCAGAAAATTCCATGCTTTTATTAACATAACTTTTGAAATCCCTTGACACTTGTTTCTATATTTGATCTTAATTAATGAGAAAATTATCCTGAAATTCCTAGAAAGGTTTATCAGATTTCATTAGACTCTTGTTAAGTAAATCCTTTGTATTCCTGCACCATTTTCATTTTACTTGTGTGGGGGTTCTCAGGCCAAAGAAATTACTTGCTTTTAAGCTTGAAATTAACAGAAAATTTCGTGGAAAATGGAATCACACACCTGCCAAAAACAAGCAAAGAGCAGAATAAACAGACTGTTTCTGTGAATATATTTAGTAATATCAGAGTTAAAGTCAAAGATACACAGTTCTATTTTGTTGTTTTTGATTTTGTTGCTGTTATGACAAATTTAAATCTGTAAAAGTGATGCAATGGGTAAATTTTCAAATATGGCAATAGTTGATGTAGGTTTTCAAAAGTATAGTTCATCCATTTTCATTCAGTGTGACTTTGCAATGTCTTGGGACTAGGTAATTGGGACTGCATGCAATTATTTTTCTTAAACTTTTGCTATTTTCGCTCATTTGCTTGTCCACTATTTTCCTTTCAGGAACTGGATAGATGATATGGACATACTTGTTTCATTACTAAGATACTTTGGAACTACTTTAAAAGGATGAGTCAGGTAAGTAAGTATAAACTGTAATTTATTTGAGTTCCTCACTAGTGAAACTTTAGGGCTTCATGGTTATTTTTAATATTCTTGTATTTAAAAAATTAAAACCTATTTTAGGGACATGAAAAAGAGTAATATCTATCTGATGTGGGTTGGCTGTGTCCCCACCCAAATCTCATCTTGAATTTTAGCTCCCATAATCCCCACATATCATGGGAGGGACCTAGTAGAAGGTAATTTAATCATAGAGGCAGGTGTTTCCCATGCTTGTCTCAGGATAGTGAATAAGTTTCATGATCTGATGGTTTTATAAAGGGCAGTTCCCAGGCACATGCTGTCTTACCTGCCACCTTGGAAAATGTGCTTTTTCTCCTCCTTTGCTTTCTGTCATGATTGTGAGGTCCTCCCAGCCATGTAGAACTGTGAATCCATTAAACCTCTTTTTCTTTATGAATCACCCAGTCTTGGGTATTTCTTCATAGCAGTATGAAAGTGGACTAATACCCTATCAGAGAGTTTATTAATATGTTATAAATGAGTGACTTTTTAAGTAAATGTTAACCATTAAATCTTTAGTGCACCTTTAAAAATGATGAATTAAAGTTTACTACTACAGAAGTTATAGATTCTGTGATGCTGATAATAGTAAGAGAGTTCATACAATGTTATTATCAGGAAGAGTTTATTCTATAGAATAAAGTATACGTTAGTCCAGAGAGAAACAAGGCATTTGAGTGCTCCAAATTCATCTGAAACCCACAAAAAAAGAAAAAAAGTTTCAGTGGATTCAAGGTAGGAATAATGATAGTTGTAATCTGTAGGACAATTCTGTCATGTTTTCAGTGATTTTAGATAGTTTCTTTACTTTCCCGGTAATACTGACCACCTTTGATTTCCAGGATTATCTTCTTCCCTTCTAAATGTTTGAAAATTTAGATTTTTGGCTTTATTTTTTTTAAAAACTAGACTTTGGATATGTATATTGATATTATGTTCTCAAGGTGACATTTAGGTGTTGTAGGATAATGAATTTAAAAAAACAATAATTTTACTTAGCTAAGAAATTGCCAGTCTTTGAACCAAATGTTATACTGGTATGTAGAAAAAAAAAAATAGGTTCAATTTCTTCATATATTTTTAAGTAAAAAACAAAAAGCCCTACTTACTTACTATATGAACTTACACACACATACACACACACACACACACATAATTATTTTGACTCATATGAAAAACACTTATACTCAGCACAAAGTCATTCACCATTTGAACTTCATAGTCATCCCTTCCAGGTCTCCTTTCATTCCTATGCTGTATTCTTTTTGGCATAATGGTGCTACCAGAGAATTAGTTTCCATTTCTTCATTCTTGAGAAGGAATCATTATATCTATAACACAAAGACACTCTGAGGAATAAATTAGAAAATATATATAAAATACATAGTGCAAGGTCTGGTATATCCTAGCATGAATAAATGATAGAGTTTATCCTCTGTTCTTGTAGTTCATTTTAAGGCATAATCCTGACATTTTAAAAATTAAGAATATGTAAAGAAGAGATTTTCTTTTTGCAATGTAAGAATTCCGTTTTTATTTTAAAGGATGGCCTCTTACTATGTTGCCCAGGCTGGCCTCAAACTCCTGTCCTCAAGCAATCCTCCCATCTCAGCCTCCCAGTGTACTAGGATTACAGGTGTGAGCCACCACGCTCATCCCACTTTTTTACCTATAAGAATAAATATAATATGATGCTGTGGAGTTGTATAATAGCTTTTAAATAGAAGAGAGTATTTCAATGGGCTTTAGGGAGGCAGGACATTAACTTCTGAAGATATAAGTTGTTTACATTAGAAAAAACAACAGCATAAATAGCAACTGTCATTGAGAATTAGATTAAAACGCTTTTTGTGTTGTTAAGTCAGACATGTGTGTTATAGTAGCACAGCTTGTGTTATTTTTGCATTTTCTAAAAAAAGAATTTTCAAGAGTAGCATTTCCACAATATTTAAAAAATATATTCCTATTTCTTATGAAACCAGATATTGCGTTGCTACAGAGATGGTAATACTGAGGAAACTAAAATTAAAACCAAATTCTGGGAAATTTGCTCTATCAATGCCAGTACTAAATTATCTTGATTTAACTTCAGATCACATATCTTATAAGACAATTCAGAGATTGTATTTTTATCTATAGTGGTATCAAGGTGGCTAATCATCATTATTACATCGAGGGAAGATGAGTCATGTGTGTGAAATGATCGTGTGGACTCATTCCAATTCCTCTGAGAAAGACCCTGTAATTGGCATCAATTAGTCCTCTTGTTGGCAGTTGTAGTAAACCATCTGAAATTTAATAAACAGAGACTGAAATGCATTCTCAATGAAAGACAGTCATCTTGGACATTGATGAGAGCTGATTAGCAAATTGGCAGTTGGTATTCACCCTCCCTCTTCAAATATTGACTTAATGCTTTTCCCCCTTTATCAGCATAAGACTTCATTTTCACTTCAAAAAATGAATTAAGTTCTCCTGAATAGTTATGTGATGATTTTACTTTGTCCTTTTTGTACATATTTTGATATGAATGCATGTGTTACAGAGAAATGGGGAAACCCCAGGGTACCACTCGCCACATTGAAGTTATATACATTAAATACAATTGTGATCTTAAAACATTGGTGCACCTCAAATACTTAATTTAGGCATGGAGAGTAGAACCATTCACTGAGAGATTCTAAGCAGTGTTTTCATATTAAATTTACAACTTGGTAAAAGAGGAGACTTCAGTTATTACCTAATTTAACTCTGAAGTAAAATGAAGTTCCAGCTCTCAGAGAACTTAGATAAAGAAAATACAAGTTATTGTTTCATTTTAAAAGTTAATTCTTTTTTAACCTCACAACTACCAAGCCTGTGATTTCAGACTTAATTCACATTTTTACATTTAACACTAAGGATTAATACGTATGCATTTTATCAGCTTAAAAGAATCATATTGTGGTGTGAGTGCATGGTAAGAAAATATTTAGGAAAGTAATAAGACAGTCTGTCATGTTTTGTTATCTCAAAATGTTAACTAGACCATTAAAATTTTTTTGACCATTAACCAAGTCCAGTTTTCAACTTTTAGTTCACTCCTTTTGACTTTTATGTCATCCTCCAGGATGTTCTCACCTCTGTGCTCTGCATGAATGCAGTGTGATACATCAGCTTTGCTTTGCTTCCTGCCCAAGTACTTGGCCTCATCCTTAAATCTCTTATGCTTCCTTTCTGGGATCTACCCCCATTTAATTATGCAAAACACTTCTGTTCTCCACCCACTATGAAGACTCCTTGTTGTGTTCTACTAAACTAACAGGTCTCCTCCAAGGTCAAAGTTTTTCATAGAAAAAAGTTAATATTAATCTTTTTTCTTTCTCATGTTTTCACTGCTGACTGTAAATGGTACAGAAATGAATTATAAGACAGAATGACCTTCATCAACCTTAACTTTAAATGGTATTTTCCCCGAAGATATCACATTGATCCCCTTCAATGGTTTCATTGCTGTGCCACCAAGGTCAAATTTCATAATAAATGGCAAGTTATCATTTCTGTTGAGAGCACGGCACCTTTTCAGTCAACAAAATCAATGCTTCTTGCATTGTAACTTCAGTAAGGAAAACACACACACACACACACACACGCACACACACACGCAAATAGATGGCATTTAGCAGCTTTTATGTGATAGAAGAAACCCAAAGATAAATATAACTGTGACTTCAATGGAGTTGGATCGTAAAAGGAACTCTGGGGAAAAATAATTTTGATCTTTTGTGCAAAGAAACATTTCCAGGGTGGTGACTATTTATCAGGAAATTCTTGAGATGAATAGTCAGATTTTTACAGCAGTAAAAATTTAAAAATCAATGTAGGTTTAATTGGCTCATTTTCAGGGTCTACACCTCCAAGTCCTGTTTCAAAGCTTCTGTGGTCTCTGTCCCTATAAAGTAACCCTCTACTTAAAAAATAGATTTCCATTACTCTGTGGCTTTGTCTTCAGCTAATAATGCTCAGAGTGTTAGAGGATTTTAGAAGAAAATTATTAGAATTGGAAAGCTTTTTTTTAGACAGAGTCTTACTGTCTCATCCAGGCTGGAATGCAGTGGTACAATCTTGGCTCACTGGAACCTCCACCTCCCAGGTTCAAGTGATTCTCGTGCCTCAGTCTTCCATGTAGCTGGGATTACAAGTGTACACCACGACCCCTGGCTAATTTTTGTATTTTTAGTAGAGACGCGGTTTCGCCATGCTGACCAGGCTGGTCATGAACCTGTGATCCTCTGGCCTCAGCCTCCCAGAGTGTTGGGATTACAGGCATGAGCCACCATGCCAGCCTTGAAAAGTTTTCATAGTCAAATGAGTGAATTTTTCGTAGAGGAATTTCAGGTAGTCAGAAAAGCATTTTAGACAAGGGGTGCTATTGACATATCACTTCCAAGAAGTAAACTACTAGTCTATTTGTGTTAAATCAAAGTCAGTGTCTTTCTAAATATTCTATTAAATATTACCAAATATACTACCTACTACCTGATATCTAATAACCCAGGGTCCGTATCTATGTCAATTATGTTATCCAACAATATTCATCAAAACTTTAGACTACCCGTCATTGTTTTACTTGTCTTTTGCCATCTTCTATCTTGTTTCTGTCAGCAATTATTCCCAACATTTTCGGGCTTTCTTGACTCTCGTCCACCCCTTCCTTAGCAGATGGCCTGGCCTTTCAACCTGAAGAGAAAACTGAGGACACTGGCGTGTCCTCTATTAAATCTATGCCCATTCCCCACTCAGATTTTAGAAGAGGCTTCTTTTTAAGTAGAGTCTCACTTTGTCACCCAGGCTGGAGTGCAGTGGTGTGATCTCGGTTCACTGCGGCCTTGACTCCTGGGCTCAAGCAATGGATGAGTTTATAATTGCTCTAAACTTTTCATTCAGAATAGACTTTGTCCCTTCACTTGGTGGTTTTTCCACATGGGCAGGGCTCTCCATCGTCACTCTCGATTAATCTGAGCTACGGACAGACGAGCTAGTTGCTAGGACTCCGTTTCCTGGGCAGTGTGCCTCATATGGAAGTATAGACACAGATATCCCATTTCTTTTTCTTTTTTCTTTTTCTTTTCTTTTTTTTTTTTTTTTTTGAGACGGACTCTCGCTCTGTGGCCCAGGCCGGAGTGAGCGGCGCCATCTTGGCTCCCTGCAAGCTCCGCCCCCCGGGTTCCCGCCATTCTCCTGGCTCAGCCTCCCGAGGAGCTGGGACCACAGGCGCCGCCACCACGCCCGGCTCATTTTTGTATTTTTAGTAGAGACGGGGTTTCACCGTGTTCGCCAGGATGGTCTCGATCTTTTGACCTCGTGATCCGCCCGCCTCGGCCTCCCAAAGTGCTGGGATTACAGGTGTGAGCCACCGCGCCTGGCCTGATACCCCCTTTCTTGGGTCAAAGTTTTCCTACCTGTAGCTTCCATGCTCCTGGTTCTTTCACAATCTGCTCAAGTCACTTCTTTGTCTACAGCGTTCCTGCTCTTGTCCTTGGAAATGCTGCTTTCATCCTGTGGGACTTCCTCTTCTTTAGGAACATTAGCTTCTTTCTTTCCCGCCACCTTTGTTCTCTCTTCTGCTCACCTTACAGTTGTTCTTCCTTCTCTCTGACTTGTCCAGCTTCTGACCCTCAGCAGTTTTCCTCACTGTGAGTCCTCTGTTCAGCCACCTTTTGAGCCAGTTTTTCTTTTTTGTCTTTCGAGTTTGTCCCTCTTCCTCCTCTCTTCTCCTTCTTGGCTGCTATCTTCTTGCTAACAGCCTGTGTCCTCTTAGCGGGCTCCTGCATAGGGTGTAGTAGAAGCAGGGGCAGTGATGCTGGATGACCCAGCAGGGGCCAACGCTGGAGCAGCAGGAGGGGCCTCCGGCTTGACAGGTGACTCCTCTTCAACTGTGGCTTCTTTTCCCAAAACTGGTCTGTCCCTTAGAGAGGCTCACTAGCAACTCTCTGAATTTCTTTCTTTGGGTTG